>NW_024868243.1:94785-124603 GCF_013358625.1 Macadamia integrifolia
AAAAAATACAAGTATTTATTATACTTACCTCGATGATGCCAAAATGAGTGCTTAAGCCCTAAGGTCATCCACTATATTTCTACTCCTGTCAAAGAAGAATGAAGCTCACCGCTACCGGAGCAAACTCATTGCTGCCGAAGCAAAATGGTTGCCTAGATTAGTCGTTCTTCCTTGTTCCTTGATTCCTTCTCAAAGCCCTTTCTTAAAACCCTTGACAAAATCCAAACCCTGTTTGTGAATTGTGTTTTTGTATTGTTTATTTTGGTTATTTTTTGTGGAGTAAAACTGATCCCATACATCTCAAGTGTTAACAAAATCATACACTTACCAACAAAAAATCTATATTTGGAATCTTCATCAAGTAATTTTAAAATATGTTTTAAAAAAAAAAAAAAAAAAAACCATAAGGCGCCACTTCACGTAAGGCGGAGCACTGCTTTACCATCTCTAGACCGCATCAGCGCTCGCCTTACCAGTGCCTTAAAAACTATGATACAAATGGGAAAGAGAGAAAAGAAGGGAGGGGAGGGGAGGGGAGGGAAGGCTTAAGCCAACAAGGAAAAGCCAACCCCACAATAAAATAGCACAGACAAAGCCAAAATAAATCTAAAACCAAAGAAGGGGGCAATAACCACCGAAATCAGCCAAAGAAAAAGGGGGGGGTGGAAGCGAGCACCATCAGTTGGAATGGGTGAGATCAACCTGAAGATTCCAAGAGGTGATGATGTGAGAGTTTTTTGGGGAGTTAGGGACAGGGTGGGAGAGAAGGTTCTTTTTTTTTTTTTTTTAACCAGGAACTTATCTGGGTTCCCCTGGTCGGACCCAAAATTTTGATTGATAAAAGATAAATGAACAAATACAATGGGGGAGACATAACCCGACTTACCCCGAACCCAACATCCTAAGACTGTACTAAACAAAATTATGAATTAAAAAAATAAAACCAAAACCCAACTCAGATACAGAGGAAGGATGGCTTTATAACCAGCCATAAAAAACAAACTATTTTGATCTAATAGAAGGAATTCGAGAATTATCATCCCTGATAGCAATCTTGATGGAGTCCAAAAAAGAATTGTAATCTTGATTGAGTCCAGAAAAGAATTGTACTTTGTGAAATATGAATTTGAACGACTACTAACAGAAAAATTAGCACAAGCATCAGCCACCTTATTAGTTTTTTCTCACTGAGTGCCAAATAGAAATAGAGGCCAATTGCAGAAGCTTAGATAGAGAGTTCCACCAATACCAAGAATTCCAATGAGCATTTTTATCATTAGAAATAGATTGCACAATATCTTTTGAGTCTGAGATAACAGCAAATCTCGTGATACCTAAAGAAATAGAGTAACGAACACCATCCATTACCGCTCTCATCTCAGCCACATAATTGGAGCATACTCCATAAAAATGAGCAAAAATAAAGAAGACGGTCCTTGTGATCCCTAAATCAACCCCTGCCACCACCCATTCCTGGATTTCCTTTTGTAGCTCCATCCACATTTAAAGTGAAGACAAATTCACTAATTGGCATCCACTTAACAAAGGATATCCTTTTAATTTTAATCTTTGTTATAGGAATTTTCAAATACCACAACAACTTCAAGTCCTACTCAGTTAAACCTCTAGAGAAGTTATTTGGCATTTGAATGGAAGACAATCAGAGAGTAACTTTTTTAATAACCACCGAGGAGGAGTTGGTTTTCCTTCGAAAAGGCAGTAGTTCCTCTCTCTCCAAATTTCCCAGAGAATAAAATTAGAAAGGATCTCAATAACAAAACCAAGTTGATTCTTTTTTTAATCTGATAAATATTGTAGAAAACAAACTCTTTGAAAAAGGGTTTGAAAATTATCACATTGGATGCCAAATAATTGGAAGAAGAAACCCCAAACCTTTTTAGCGAGAACACCTTTAATGAAGAGATGATAAATGTCCTCGAAGTGATGGTTGGCACAGTAGTTGCACGTGGATGCAATTTTCACCCCCAAGGTTTGGGCTTTGGAAGTAACATCAAGGTAGATAGTTTTCCAAATCTTGTCCGGAGAGCGGGATTTGGGGGTTCATTTACGGATGTTACGTTCCATCCAGAGGTGGTTTATGGTAACACAGAAATCCAATTTTCCAATGGAGTCACAGATGGAAGGGCCCAAGAAGGTGATGTCCACCCAAATCTATTCTCTGTTGAAGGGGAGAATAGTTCTTCTGGCCGGCCAGCAGGAAGAGAGAACAGTCTTCCAGATTGAGGAGGAGAAGGGACAGGAGAAGAATAGGTGATTGATGTCCTCAATCCCGGAGGGACAGAGGCAGCAGGAAGGATTGGTAGGAATGTGACGGTGGATGAGGAAGGATTGGGTTCGAAGGCAGTTGGATAAACAACGCCATAAGGTGAAGCTATGGCGAGGAATATGAGCCTTAAACCAGACCAACTTAGACCACGGGACCACCAGGGAAGGGTCACGAATATAGGACCAAGCAGAGGCAAAGGCTGAGTTGTGCTGTCGTTGTTGTTGCTGCTGCTGCTGCTGCTGCTTTACACTGCCATTTAGGAAAATGTATTTGGGCTGAAACTTACCAGTTGAACTGATGGTGATATGGGCATGTTTACGAAAGTTTAAGCAGCATGGAAGCTGCCAGTTGGGCTTAGGCATGTATTTATGGCTGTGTATGGGGATAAAAGTGGAGAAATTTGAACATTTGTACAAATTTGAAGCAGATATAGACGTATCCTACTTTGAATCTGTCTTGTGTGGCATGAATCCGATAGAATATCCATTGGAGAGATAAAATCAATAATGGAATATGTTTGTGATAGGATATCTTTTATCTGGATAATTTAGCATCTGATATCAGATAATTCATAATTCAAAAAACAAATGCCTTATGTGAAACAGGATTGAATTTGAAAATAATATTTTTCTCTGAATACAACCAAGAAAAAGGATACTAAATGTCTAGAATTCTTCAGTGAGTCTATTCCCCCACTGTATATTTTGGGACCAATAGCTTCTCTTCTCAGGGCGGGAGGAAGAAAGAGTTACTACTACGAACTTTCGAAAGAGCCAAAAATAAATAACTGAATTAGTAAGACCATACGCTTCGTCCGATTCTCAAATACTGAAAGCTCTATAAATAGAAACAGATCTTAGGGGCAAGAGGTTTCCATTTGAAAAGTTCATCCAAAGGTCTGAACACAATTTATATATGTTGCATTTTGTATTGCTTCCCCTCAACCCTCCACCCCCCACCCCCCACCCCCCACCAAAAAAATAAAATACATATATTGGTGTTAAGAATTTGACATTTGTTCAATGATACGGAACCATGTCTTTTTTTCTAACCCTACTCCTTAAATTTGGATTTGTTTCTTTCTTCTTAGGAAATTTACCGCATCAAGCTCCCTGGTCCTCCAACAGCTATTGGTGAAGGGAAGCCTGAAAATCAAAATCATGCCATAATTTTCACTCGTGGAGAAGCACTTCAGACCATAGACATGAATCAGGTAACATTTATTTGAGTTAGGTACTTGAGTAACAAGACCAGCCTCTAGCTAGCATCAGTTTTGATCTGATCTTGTACTTGATACCTGAAATCGTGTCACTGATTATCCAATTATATTTTCTTGGTTGTCTGGTTTTGACAACTACCGACAATTTCTTTTCCATATTGCTAAGGAAATGCCGATTAATAGTATGGCTTATTTTAGTTATCTTCCATGTCCTTAAAGAAACAGCAAGACTAACTGACCTGCATATCTATTCCTCTTTGATGTTGGTAGACACTTATGCCTTTTTGTGTCTTCTTAAACTACGTTTTCAGGATAACTACCTCGAGGAGGCTTTGAAAATGAGAAATGTCTTGGAGGAGTTTTTGAAAGATCACCATGGGCAACGAAAGCCCACAATTTTGGGTCTTCGGGAGCATATCTTTACTGGAAGGCTAGTTTTATTATATTTAAATAATCTCAATTAGGATTATTTTTTTTTTTAATGAGTTATATTTTTGTCAAACATAGCATTCCATGTGAAAATATTTATACAAATGTCTGACCTAATGTGTATTAGTTGTTTCCTCTCATTTTCCAGCGTTTCATCACTTGCTTGGTTCATGTCCAATCAGGAGACTAGTTTTGTTACTATTGGGCAACGAACTTTGGCAAACCCTCTTAGGTAAGCATATTACTTTTTACCCGAGAAGGAAAGAGTAGAAAAAATAAAGGGGAAAAGAATATTCCTCAAATATTATATTTTTTCCCACTCCCTGTTGTATTAAAATATGAATCAGAATATCAAATAATGCAAAACTGTTTACCTGAAATATGTCTTTCTTTAATCCATTATGTAGTCTTGTTTTTAGATCAATAACCTTTTTTTTTCCTCTTGGAGTAGAAATTAATAGAAAATTTTACAATTTTTTTTTTTTTTTTTTTTTTTTTTCTCACTAGTAATCAAGAGAAGCTATGGGTGTTCTGCAAGATTTTTTTAGGAGAATGGTCATCCAAATTCTGTTATTTTTGTTATTTGAGGTCATTAATAAGTTGAGATTACGTTTGTGTACAAAACCTGAGTTTTCCGTTGCTATATTGCCATATCGCTAAATCCATTAGTTGTCAGATTGCAATGCTGCATATTTTTTACATGAGGCTCCAGTGGCTGTTTAGTGAGGTTCTCCTTTCACCACGAACATTCTTGATGTTGTTGATTCTGGTACTAATAGATTATCGATCAAACTTCTACACCAGCTATCCCATCGCATGTTCCATCACTTTGCAAGTTAATTTAATTGGGTTCAAACAATAGTTTTTTGTGGTTGGATCCAAACTGCTAGCATGCAACTGTAGTAATCATGTTTATCTTAATGGTTTTAAGATTTTATTGGATCCTAATCATAGTTCTCAAGGCATTACCTAGGCACCTTGGATGCCTTGTTGGTGTGGCCTTTCGTCTAGACCCCTTCTGGCACCTTGGGTCACCCAGACGCCTTAACGACTATGATCCTAATGCTTAATTGTTATTAAATGGGAAAAAGAACTGCCCGGGAGCATGGCTATGCTAGCACTCCAATCTCTCTCTCTCTCTCCTCCCTTTGGGAAAAGTCATCCTGCCCCTTAGGACATCCTGAGAGAGAGAGAGAGACACACACAAGGAGCATTGGCATAAGCCGCACTCCTGGACAGAGTACCACTTCCCTTATTAAATTATTAGGAGATAGGTTCCTGACAGAATATGAATAATGTTTAAAATATGGAATAGAATGTGATTCTTTGAAGCATGTTTAAAATATGAAAAGAAAACTTGGAAAAAAACAAAAAACAAAACAAAACAAAAAATTTTGGTTGACATTTTGAACTTTTAGTCTTTAACTCGGCAAATTTACTTTGAAACATGTTAATAGAGCTGTAAAGAGTTATTTGATTAGTTAACATGTGGGAATCTGACTGTGTAGATAACCAGAGAATAACCAAGTCTAAAGAATAAAATAGGCTGAATGGAACAGCTATTGATGGATTCTCTGTTGACCTCACAAGTATTTAAAACCAAAACCTAAAAATTAAGAGGTCAAGAGTTCAACCCTACTTGGGGCCCAATTATCCAAAAAATAAATTAAATTAAATTAAATAAAAACTAGAAATTAAATACCAAAATTATCTCTAATAATTTCTACTAAAAAAAATACCCAACTTGGTTATCAAGGACCCCTGAGAGCAGCTCCCCCCTTCCCCCCCTCCACCATGACCTGACCTGATATGTCCATCCCTCTCCCGGCGGCTTGCCCCGCAGGTATCCCTCAACCTCTCCCTCCCTCCCTCTTCCTCAAAGCCCAAACCATCTTCCTGAGTCTCCTAACTCTACCACATCCCCTCCTAATCCTCCTTCTCCCCCCCCTCCCTGGAACCTACCCCACCTTTGCCGCCTCTTCCCCCCCTCGACAATCTCTAGGTATCCATTGTAAGTCCCTCTCCTACCCCCTCCCGAAGTGGTTTACCTCTCGTTTTTTCCCTCCATCCATTGTTGACAACAAGAAGGTTGGGCATTGCCCCACTGGTCTCCTCGACGCCGATATCGACAAATGGAAACTCTGTATTCTGGGTCACTTATGGGCAGCAGACCTCCGTTCAACATAGTCAAGGCTTCCCTTGGAAAACAGTGGCACATCTCCATTCACACGGATACCTTCCTTCTAGATAATGGGATATTCATTTTCAAGTTCTCCATTGAAGCTGACTTGCTCTCCGCCCTTGAAGGAGGTCCGTGGTGGGTTGGGAATAAGCCAATCTTCCTCACCAAATGGGATCAATTCTCAAACTTAAACAAAGAAAACATTAAGTCTGCCCCAATCTAGGTCTCGTTTCCGAAGCTTCCCCTCCACTATTGGGGAGAGAAGGGCCTTAGCCTTATTGGATCGGTGATTGGAAAACCTCTATTCTCTGACTATCGCACCAAATTATGGATCGCCTAGGCTTTGCTAGAATTTGCGTTGATATTTTAGCTGCAGACCTGCCTCCATCTGAGATAACAATACACAAAGAAAATGGCTACACCTTCACCCAAACAGTTCGCTATGATTGGATTCCGCCACACTGCGTCTCCTGCAAAGCATTTGGTCATCACTCTAAAGCATGCGCCCCTAAAACTGCACCGGAGGTTCAGGCTGAAACCCAGTTGATTCCATCTTGTGAAGCCCTCTTCTTGCTGATTCTGTGCATCGAAAAAAGCCCCATCACCGTTGACGACGGAGTAGAAGTCATATGCCTCTCCCTGGCTCCCATTCCGAGACTCCAACTCCTATTAGAAAGCCCATCCTCGGACCTGTGGTCCTTTGCCAAAGGTCCAACGGCAGTAACAGATTCTCGATCCTTGAAAATCTTTCCGTTTTCAATGATGGCGTCGAGATCTCCTCCAGACAATCGGGATCTGACAGTGACCACTCGGCTTCTGAATCATCGGATCAAAGCTCATCCTCAGCTTCCTTGTCGTCTTGCTCCTCTGATGAGGTCTCTCTCACAAACGAGAATGAAACCTCCTTGGATACATCGCCCAACTCTCTGTCAGCCATCTTATCCTCTAACCCGGAACCTTCCTCTGTCCCTACCTTAGCCTAGCCTCCTTTGGTCCAGCCCTTCACCGTCTTATCTAATGCAGTTGAAATCTTAGCCCAACCTACCATCAGCCCTTCTTATATCTCGGCCTAGCCCATCTCTGTTGATATTCATAATATAACCAACACTGCCTTACCGACTCCAGGCCTTACCCAGGCCCACCTTGCAGCCTACAACCCACTCCCAGACCAATCTTAACCAACCTCTCCTGTCTTCTTTGGCCACTATCCAGGCCCAACCACCGCAGCCTCCTCTTAACCAGCCGTACCCGCCTAATCTGGCAAATCCTTCTCCCTTGCCCGACGGTCTATCCCGTAACCCCCCACACCTGCTAGCTTCCCGAGTTGCTCTCGCTATGGTTCTCTCTGCTACATCTGAACAGCGTGCTCCCTTGCCGCGAGCTTCCCTCGCCCTTGCCAATGGTTCTATAGTTATGCAAGCCCCTCTCGCCAACGACCCTTGCTACCAGCCGATGCTCAGACTTCTTCTCAAGATCAACGGGTTTCTCCTTCTAAGATGCCCAGGTCTCACTGCTCTAGCAGCTCTGCCCCAAATCTAGCTCTAGAAAGCTCGCCATCTCCTTCAAATCAAACATCGATACCAGTTCAGTCCACAGCATTGATGCCTGCCAGTCTGCCAACCATTGAGTCCACCCCTGAAGACGACACCACCACCCCTGAAGACGATTCTGCACCATCAGCATTGATGCATGCCGTTCCCTCAAACGCCTCCCCCCCTCGAATTGCTATCTCTACCAAAGCCTCCAATCCTAGAAAGAAGTTGCCTCCCAAAAGCACTCGCTCTGCAACTGTCTGCAAGCACAGCTCTCGGTCACTTACAGGGGACCCCCAAAATGTATCGGCTACCTCCTAAGATCCTCTAACTAAAGGATACCAGTGTTGTAAAGGTAAATCTCCTACCACTGGCCAACGACTTATTCAACCATGCTCTCCTGAGCAACTGCCCCCAACCCCCAATCCTTCATCATATCCTCTTGGTTAATTTGGAAAATCCGAGGTCTGAACTCCTCGGCAAAACATGCTTCCATTCGTTCCAAAATTAAATCCACTGGTTCCCCCTTTGTTGTTTACTGGAAACTAGAGTCCTTGAGGAAAATGCTCCTCATATTGTCTCCTCCATCGCCCCATCCTGGTCCTTCATTGCAAATTACTCCAATTGTCCCAAGGGTAGAATCTGGATATTATGGAACCCCCTCCTTCGTATCACCTCGATCTCCTCCTCCCCCCAACATATCCATCCATCCATTTCCAACATTGCAAGGACAAGTTGCTACTTTTTAACCATTGCTTATGCTCACAATCGTGCACATGATAGGCTTCCCCTCTGGGATGCCCTCCACTTCATCTCCTCCTCTATGGACTCAAACCTGTGGGGAATTGCAGGTGATTTTAATGTTGTCAAGTCCGCCTCTAAGAAGAAGGGAGGTGCCCCCATTGACCTTGCCTCTATTAAGGCTTTTAACAATTGCCTTAATGATATTAACATGAGTTATCTTCATTGGTCTAGTGCCAATCTCACTTGGCAGAACCACAGAAGTGGGCCTGACAGGGTGGCTTGCAAGCTTGATACGGCCCTTGTCAATGAAGCTTGGCTATCCCACTACCCCGCATCTTATGCCACTTTTGATGCCCCCTCCATCTCTGATCACTGCCCAATTTCCCTCCATGCCTACTCCTCCCCCTTCTTCGGCCCTAAGCCCTTCAAATTCTTTGATATGTGGACCCTCCACCCTGATTTCTCCTCAATTGTTCGTGGTGCCTGGAATCTCCCTATTCAAGCCTTTTCCTCTCCCCTCATAGCCTTGTCCAGGAAGCTCAGGAATATCAAATCCGCTCTCAAGCTTTGGAATTCTAGATGTTTCAGCAACATCTCTGGTAGAGTCTCTGAGTGTCGTGAGAAACTCGAATCCATTTAAGCTAAACTCTTGTCTGACTTCCATAAAATTACTTTTGCGGAGGAAGAGAAATCTACTTCCCTCGAGCTCTCCCTTCTCCTATCCCAAGAAGAGAGTTTTCTCAAGCAGAAATCCAGAATAAAGTGGCTTGAGCTTGGTGACTCTATCTCGGCCTTCTTTCACCGTTCCATCAAATACCGAAACAATGCCAACTCCATCCCCCTCCTCCATGCTAGGAATGGCTCTACCCTCCACCACCCCTCGGACATTAAAAATGAGGCCTCCTTCTTCTTTGATCTCTTCAATCCCACTTAAGTCACTGATCCCCCCCTCCCTCCCTTATTGATTAACAAATTTGTCCCTGATCATCTCCTCCCATCTCTTCAAGCTATCCCCTCTGATGAGGAGATCTCTGCTACAGTTCTTTCCCATAAAGCAAACAAAGCTCCCGGCCCTGATGGGTTTGGTATGGGCTTCTTCACCTCTTGCTAGGATATTATCAAGCTTGATCTTATCAGAGCCATCAAAAGCTTTTTCTTCAATCCTAGCCAGATCAGTGGAGTAATCCACTCCTTTCTTTGCCTTATTCCCAAATCCGAAGGTGCCTCCTCCATACAGGAGTTCAGACCCATCTCCCTTTGTAACCAGATCTATAAATTCATTGTCAAAATCTTAGCAAACCGCATTCAAGGGGTAATTGACTCATTAGTGAGTCTGAACCAGTCTGCCTACATATCTGGCAGGAGTATTGCGGACAATATCATTCTTTGCCATGAGATAGTACGTGGATTTGAAAGGAAATCTCATGGATCGACGGCCCTCCTCAAGATTGATCTTCATAAGGCTTTTGATTATATCCGATGGGATTTCATCTCCAAGGTCCTCCAAATGTCCTCCCCAAACTTTGTCCACTGGATCCTTGCATGCATCTCTACCCCGAGCTTCTCCATTCTGGTCAATGGAAGTCCTGCGGGATACTTCAAATCTTCTGTTGGTATTCTCCAAGGATGCCCCCTCTGCCCTTTTCTCTTCTCCCTTGGTCTTGAGATCTTATCCTAATCAATCCAATCCTCTACTGATTTCCACCTCATCTCTCCCATCCCCAAGTGTAAGGCCCTCTCCCTCACTCACCTTGCATTTGCCGATGACTTGATGATTTTCTCCAAAGCAGATCACTCCTCCATCTCTTCCATTATGTCCTCTCTCCATCTCTTTGAGCATCTCTCAGGTCTCTGGATCAACCCAGTGAAATACCGAATCTTCACCTCTGGGATTGAGGAAGTGTCAACCAACTGCCTTCTCGAGATCACTGGTTTTGCCCTTGGCTCTCTTCCAATCAAGTATCTTGGTCTCCCGCTCATCCCCACCAGGCTCTCTGGCCACCACTGCACCCCAATCCTAGACCTCCTTCGGAAAAGACTTCAGCTGTGGAAGAGTAAACTCTTATCCTTTATTGGAAGGCGCGAGCTTACTAGATCAGTCCTCCAATCAATATATCTTTATTGGTATGGAATCTTTGTCCTTCCCTCCTCCACTATCAAAGCAATTAAAGCTCTCATTTGCTCCTTTCTCTGGAAAGGCTCAGACACCACAAAGTTCCTTCATCCCATCAGTTGGAAAAGTGTTTGCCTTCCTAAATCTGAAGGAGGTCTGGGCCTTGGCGAATCAAAGACATGAATTCTATGGGTATTCTCAAACTCATCTGGAGAATTGTGTCTAAGCAAAATAGTGTATGGGTTTACTCTTACCTTTTAAAAAATGATTCCCTTTGGTCTACTTCTCCTAGCCCGGAAACATCTTGGATTTGGCGAGGTATCCTTAGCCTCAGACCCTTAGCTTTAAATGCCATTTCCTACACCATTGGCAGAGGTAACTCCACCTTTATCTGGCTTGACCCCTGGCACCTAAACCGTCTAATTCTCCATGATATCAGCCCTAGAATCATCTATTCCATAGGACTAGACCGTCTAGCCACTGTCTCCTCCATCATCCGGAACGACGTTTGGGCTTCCCCTCACTCCCCCCCTTGGCCAGCATCTGGTCTAGCCTCCCTCCTCTTGTCCCAAACCTCAAAGATAGAGATGACTCTATCACTTGGAACCCCTCCCCCTCTAAAATCTTTACCTCTTCTTCTGCCTGGAACTTAGTGAGAACATCTGCCTCTCTTGTTCCATGGAGAAGACTAATCTGGTTCAAGGGAAACATCCCCCGCCATAGCTTCACAGCTTGGCGGGCCCTTTCCAACTGCCTTCCCACCCAGTCCTTCCTTAACCATAGACACATCCATGCCTCAAACACCTGTTGCCTTTGCTGGAATGGAAATGAGGATGTTGATCACTTGTTCTTTGACTACCCATTCTCCGCAATCATTTGGAAAAAAGTCCTTCGTAGCTGTTGGCCCTCTAGCAGGAGATCACTTCCTTTCAGTAGAGAGTGGATATGGGTGGATATGACATACCGGGGGTCCTCTATTTGTAACATTGCTGGAAGGCTTGCATTCTGTGCTACCATCACCCACCTATGGATGGAAAGGAATCTTCGAAGATGGACCTCCAAATCCCATTCTTATGATCAGATTTGGAATGCCATCTATTTTGATGTATCTACAAAGCTAGCATACTTGCCCCACAGTCCAGTTAGAGACTCCCCAAGGAACAGGCTCATTGTTGTCTCCTGGGGACTCCCTCCATCTATCACCTCCTCCCCCCCCCCCCGATTGATGGATTGTATCATTGAGTAGTGTGGTTCCCCCCCCCCTTTTTTGCGGTTGGGCTTGCCCTTTCTTGTCTCTTTGTGACGCCTTTATTGTATATTCTTTATTTCCTTTAATATAGTTTAATTCATCTAAAAAAAGTTCTACTAAAGTGGTTTAATAAATACATAAATACATTTATTAAAAGGAACAAAACAAGGTTCAAAATAAGGAAAACTCTGAAATTAGAGCTTGTGGCAACAGAGTTCTGGTAAGAGTAAAACTTGTCCTTTCCTTTTCTACTGCTATCGATATTGCAGGTCCCAGTAATTCTTCTCTGGCATATCTAACTTTTGAAGCTCAGCTCTCTTTTGAGAGAGAATTGATGGAGTTATTTGAACTGCAATCAGATCTGGCACAACCCCTGTTTTGGAACAGTAAAAAGGCTAAGGAGTTGGACGACTTTAAACGTTGGTATACTGGAGATCAAAGTAATAAAAGTAGAGTGTGCATAGTAGTGGATAAAGATCTAAAAAATGATATAGTGGGTATTCAAAGTTTTGGAGATAGGATTATATCCATCAAGATTGTGCTGGAGAAAGAGGTCAATATTATTAGTGCTTACGCACCACCCCTAGTAGGATTGGACGAAAGTGGTTAGTTACAATTTTGGGTACACATGGATGGATTAGTGCAAGATGTTTTTGTTTTTTTGGATGAATAAAACATATATAAACCCAAGAAGAAAAGATTATTATTGAGTGCAAGATGTTAGTCAGTGAGAAAAGATTTTAATTGGGGGTGATGTCAACGGACATGTGGGGAGAGATCGTAGAGGCTATGATTGCATACATGGAGGTTATGGTTTGGAGAGAGGATAAGGAAGGGATCCCAGTTTAGATTTTTTGGTGGCTTATGATTTATCCATTGTGAACATTTATTTTGAAAAGAGAGGAATATCTAGTTACTTGCAAAAGTTAACTAGAAGATCCGATAGATTGTTTTGTAATGACTTTAAGGTTATATCTGGGGAGAGCTTGATCACTCAGCATAGATTGATGGTCTTTGATATATGCATCAATATGCAGAATCGTAAGATAGGGAGCCTACTTGCCCTAAGATAAGGTGGTGGAGCTTAAAAGGAGATTCTTTGAATTCTTTTGCTGATATAGTAGTCAAGCAAGGAAAGTGGACTTTGAGGGAGAGACTAATATGATATGGAACAAGATGACAACTTGTATTGAAAAGGTTGAGAGCTCCTGGTGGAATCGAAAGGAAACAATCATACCCCTAGGAAAACTTTATGGGGGGATGATGAGGTTCAAGCAGCCATTAGCAATAAGAAATCTAGTTTTAAGACATGGCAAAGGACCGAAGAAGTAGAGAACTAAAAAGGTATAAATTTTCTAGATATAATGCTAAAAAATTGTGGGAAATGCGAGGGTGAAGAAATATGAAGATCTTTATAACGAACTGAACATAATGGAAAGGGAAAAGCTATCTATAAGATAGTTAGAACGAGAGAAAGGAAGAATAGAGATTTCTTCCATTTAGATGTATTAAAAATGAAGATGGCAGAGTTCTAATAAGAGATGAGGACATTAAGGAGAGATGGAAAGAATATTTTCACGACTAAGAGAAAACACTAGTGTAATAGTGCACTAAAAGACTGCATTACTCATCTAAACTCCGCATGTAGATATATGTGCAAAATTTGGGTTTCTGAAGTGAAAGAAGTTTCAAAAAAGTTAAAAGTAGGTAATGCACTTGGCCCAGACGGGGTCTGAATAGAAGTATGCAGAGCTTAGGAATTTTCTGTTTATCTTGGCTAAACAAGTTCTTTAATAAGAATATGAGCAAAAGGAAAATTCCAGATGAATGGAGGATAAGTATTGTGGTTCATATGGTTTGTTTAACTTCAAAGAACCCAACACACAATCGATCAGAATAAAGAGAATAAAGAAAAGAAAAAGAGAGAGAGAGAGAGAGAGAGAGAGAGAGTAACTGAGCCAATGATAGACTCAAATAATGAGTTCTATCATTTGACAAGGATTTACTTATACAAAACTCATATTTACAATCATAGTCTAGACAGGAATCATAAAAAAACTAGAAACTAGTTCCTAAAGCAATTACTAACTAAACTTTACTACTACCAAACCCTTCCCACAATAGAAACACTCCCTATATTGTGAGTGAGGACCAACATCATAACTAATGTGACAAAGTATGGGTACAATAGGTGTACAAATAACACCAATATCAGTATATGGACAAGGCAAGATTATGTAAAGTTGGACAAGGATTTACTTATAAAGAACTTATTGTTACAAACTAACTATCATAGTCTAGAAAGGAATCATAAATAAAATAGGAAACTAACTCCTAAAGCAATCATAGTTATCATGGCATCTAGGCAACCCAAGGCGCCAGAGAGGGTCCAAAATCAAGGTGCCCGCCTAGGCTCCCAAGTCGGTCAAGGTGCCTAGACGCCTTGACAACTATGAAAGCAATTACTAACTAAACTTAACCACTAACGAGCCCTTCTCACAATAGGAACACTCCCCATATTATGAGTGAGGACCTACATAACTAATGTAACAAAGAATGGGTCCAATAGGAGTACAAATAACACCAATACCAGTATATGGACCAGGCAAAATTATGTAAAGGGAGGGGAAAGTGGGATGAATACATAATTCTCAATAGGATAAGAAATAATGGACCTTTGGACCCATAGGGGTGCAAGGGTACAGTTAAAAAGGGCTACCGATAAGTCAATGGAGCTTCAGCCAATGGAGTTGACGGAGTGGTGGGTGGAGCGGCAATAGATGACATTGTTTTTTTCCGCCACTAATACACTTGCAACATTTTGGATACTTGAACACCATCAAATGGAACAATTACAAGCAAAGGATGGCACAATTACTATCAATTGGAGGGTATATGAACAACTAATTTTGTGAACCATACCATGATCTGGACAAAAGGTTGATATTTCACATTGAGTGCACTCCAGTGCATTATCATAAGGAAATACACACCAAATTTTGTTTTTTATGGAAACACCAAGTTGGTTCTTTATTTCATGATAAAAATAACCCAAAACACGGAGTGTTCCTTCAACAAGTACACAAGTTAATCTGGAGTGATCATCCAGAAAAGTAACAAAGTACGAAAAGCCTAACCTATTTTTAACACAACATGAACCCCAGATGTCCTAATGAACTGAGGAAAATAAATACCGACTTCATGAAACGCCACGAGTAGGAAAGGTGGACTGATAATGTTTCCCAAGTTCACAGGCTTCACACTTCAAACGAGAGACACACTGTAGCTAGGAATCATGTGTTGAAGCTTGGATAGAGGTGAGTGTCCTAACTGGAAATGCCAGTGGGGAGCAGAAACACCAGTAGTAGTAGCAACAGCAGTAGAAGGACTAGTGCCATGCAGATAGTAGAGCCTGGCATGCTCAAGCTTTCCCCAATTGTCTTCCTTGTCTAAAGGTCATGAAAATCACAATAAAAGGTGACAAAGCAATTAAGAGATTTTGTTTGTGACTAACAGATAGAAAACTTTACAATAACTGTGGAACATGTAGAACAGAATTCAAGGTCATAGAATCAGTAGGAGAAACTATACTATGCCCAGCTACTTCGGTAGAGGGTCCATCAGCAAGTGTGAAAATTTTATAGGATTATCATACGACTGGCTATGATGTATGGTGCAGGCTGTTGGGTAGTTAAGAAGTGTCAAATAGATAAACTAAGTGTAGCAAAGATGAGGATGTTATGTCCCCCAAAAGAAAGTAATAGTAGTAATAAACTAATAATCAGTTGGTACTAGATCTAGGAAGGATAAAAATAGAAATAATTGATGTTGCAAAGGTAGACCTGGAAAAACCAATGACTTAAAAATTCTAATTTTTTTAGGCTGTTTAAGGAAGAGAATATAACGATGATTTTCTAACCGAGCTAATATTACAAAAGTAGAGCAGTCTTTTTTGATTATTTCACCTTTATTAGACAACAAAGTGGGGTTACAGAAAGGACAAAAACTGGATACCAAAATAAATGGAAATAAATTTCTTGTTAGTACTAAGTTTTACAGAAGCCCTTCTTATTATATGTTGGATATAGCAGTGGGGAGGGAATGAGGATGTCTTTAAAACCTAATTTTTGTGTTAACTTTGCTTGGATTTGGATAATTCATCTTCCTTGGAATCCCCTTATGAAGTTTATAATGATATCTTTGTTTCTTACTGTTCAGGGTCCGGTTCCATTATGGTCATCCTGACATATTTGATAGAATCTTTCACCTGACAAGAGGTGGCATAAGCAAAGCTTCAAAGACAATTAACTTGAGTGAAGATATATTTTCAGGTAACATTTGTAGTTATACTAATCTATTTGGATCATTAGATAAATAAATGTGCAAATTGCTGCAGGATTTAATTCAACTCTACGTGGGGGATATGTAACTCACCATGAATATATCCAAGTTGGAAAGGGGCGTGATGTGGGAATGAATCAAATTTCACTTTTCGAGGCCAAGGTAGCAAATGGAAATGGAGAGCAAACACTGAGCCGTGATGTTTACCGGCTAGGACGTCGTTTTGACTTCTATAGAATGCTGTCATTCTACTTTACCACAGTTGGTTTCTACTTCAGTAGCATGGTATGCTAATTTCATGCAATCTTCAGTTTTACTATTTTTAAAAACATTATAGGACACCATCTTGAATAGTCTCAGCTTTAAGATTCAATGCAAGAGCATGTTATTTTTTTCAATTTGGTTTTTAGGATTTTAATTAATTTCAGATTTTAGTATTTTTGGTATATCCAATATTTACAATCTCTAATAAATATGTTTTCTCTATTTTTTTTATTAATTTCTGTTTTGAATAATATCAGGGATTTAATTTTAGTTGTGCAATAAATTTTTTGTCCAATTAGGATTTGCATTTGAGTTGTTAGGAGTTTGAATTCCATTCCTAACTGCAGTTGGTTCAGTGAGTCTAAATAGGCTTTGATTTAAGAAGTCAAAATGGGACTGCTTTCGTTTTTATGTTGTCCAAGTAGATGTGTGGGTTTTCAATTTAGATTTGGAATTGGTCAGTAGTCTTAAAATGCATAATTGTCAAGACCTTGCAACCCTTAAGATTGGGCAATGCATGCACTAACCTAGTTTTTTACAAGTAAGGCCCTCGCCTTGGTCATGAAGGCCTCTTCTAGATGTCACCTTGGTCATCGAGGCATTGCCTTGGCCAAGTATTAATTAGGCAAGCTCCATTTTGGAATTTTTAATATTTTACTTAGTACTCATGTATGATTGTGCAATGGTAAGGTTACTTCATTGCAACCTAGAGGTCGCAGGTTAGAGTTGGAAATGCCTCCCTGCAAAGTAGGGGTTAGGTTGCATACGTTACGGCCCCTCCTAGACCCTGCAATGAAGGGAGCCTCGTGCACTGGGCATGCCTTTTTTGGTATGATGATGCCACTTGTCGCAGCTTATATCATCTTTTAAGGGGTATAATTGTAATGCAAAAGTTCTTCTAGACTAGCGAGTCTAGAAGGTACCTCTAAACTGGCACCAAATTTGGCCAAATTTAGGGTGATGTGGCAATATAGATTGTATGGATATCTAGGAAATGGTTTAGATTGTCCACATGTCTCATCACCGTATATGAGTCAATTTTCAACTCAAATTTAGGACATGATTCTCACAAATCAATTGCTAGGAACTTTAGTTATTGACCAAGCATAATAAAAGATGCCTCCCAATTTTAGACTCAAATTTAATCGTACACCCTTCCATAGATTGGCTTTTTCCCTTGTATTTTCAGCTATTCATTTTTTCTTCTTTTTTTTTCACTAGATTTTCAAAGCTTTATTTTTCCACTTGACCAGTTCTATGTCTACTAACTTGAAATGTGAGCAAGGAATCTTGGAGTCTACTCATCCATAAAGTTTCAACTCCATGCACTTTGCATTTGGCTGATATTTGTTCTGCTCTAGATATTCCCTCCAGACTTTGTGGATGTTAAGTTTTGTAGTTTTGTGGGTTTATATGTATCTGTTGGTTCTATATTTTAGGAGTACTATTGTCATAGTTTTCATAGTCTTTACTTTTAAGTCAGTCCTAGGTTTGGACCATGTCTTTACATTATAATTTCTCTTTGATCAATATGAATGGTATCCCCCACCCCACAGTTTGAGTATTCTGCTCATTACTCAAACTGTGGGCTGTGTTCACTTCCCTTCTCTCGTCTTCTTTTCTTTTCTTCTCTTCAACTTCTCTCTTCTCCTCGCTTCTCTTCTTTCTTTTTTATGACCAGGCACTGATTTAGGTTTTGTTATTGTTACATGTTATTAGAGCATTGATTTCAGTACTTGGGATTCCTTCTTGATTCCTTTTATGAGTGTGGTTTGGGTTTCTCCTTACCTTTTGGTGTGCAGCCACCTTTGCTGCTTTCTATCTGTTAGAACCCTAGTTTCTTGCATGGTTCTAAATCTCCCAACTTTCGAGAAAAATTTCGCAAGTTTCCCATGTTTCGGCCCACTCCAAGATGAAACCAGGTACCACAGTGTAAATGTACCTGGCTTCGACTGGTTTCAACCAGTTTCGTGAGGTTTCGTTAAAATTTTGACCGTTTTGACCATTTTGGTTGGACCAGCCCTTATAAAAATACTTTGTTTCATGGGAAACAAGGTTTGTTTCCTAAATTTCGACCACTATCTCCACTGTTAGGTAGGTTTCGACTAGGAAACACCTCATTGAAGCAAAAACTCTCATTTTGTGACAAAATCCTTTATTCTACTCCCATATCTTATATGATTAAGGAAGATCTACCTATAGAAGAGTGATTAGATATGGTGGTGGGCATGGTCGATCTTCTTCTTCATTTGGACATGGAAGTGGCTTAGGTGGTGGGTAATCTTTTGTCTCAACAGCTTCTTCGGGTTTCCAGCCAAACTATATGTGCCACCTCCATATCCTTGGTGGTTTGTGTCAATCCTAACTGTCCTAGCCAACAGCTTATTTGCTTGTTCCTCAACCTAGCTGATTAGGTTATTGTTTGTGCTGGAGATTCATTTGTAATTGGGAGTGGGTATTCTTGTAACCAGCTTTACATTTAGGGGGGGGGGGGGGGGTCGAGGCTGGATGCTGCTCTTTGTGGACACAATCTTTCATCTCCTTAGCCTCATCCTTCTTCAATTCTCTGTAGTTCAGTTTACAGTTCTAATTGGGCAAATCACCTAGTCTATCACATAGTCCTTCATCGATATCTATTTGGTCAAGGTGTCAAAACAGTCTCTCAACATTTTCGGGGTAAGGCTGCGTAGTTCTCGCCCCTTGGACCTCGCACATGCGGGAGCCTCTTGCACTGGGCACACCCTTTTAGACTCTGATTAACTGGACCTTGTTTACAAATTCTTGTGTGTTTTCTTTTGAGGCCATATTTAGTTGGGATAAGGCTGAGTTGTGCTGTTTTCTTTTGTGGCCATGATATTTAGTTGATGAAATTTTTTTTTTTTTTTTCAATCAAACACTATCTATCACCTCATAGAGAGTACAATACAACACCACAGGAGCTACAAGAGGTGGGGAGAGGGCAGGGGAGTAGAAGGAGGTGTCTTAAAACACTCGGTGAAGAAAGGAGAGTCGAACCCATGGCCACCTGGAACCCCTGCACTCTAGTGGCAGCAGTACAAACCAAGTGCGCTAAATCATAGCATATAAATACAGCATTTTATGTTAAAGCAGTTCTTGAAGCTTTTATTTTCTACAACTTTTGGCATGGAAGTGGCCAAGTAAAAGCAAACCTTTGCACCCCTCATGGTTAAACATGGATGAGCAGCTGCTCTGGGAAACACTCCAAATTTAAGGCTATGGAAGTTTTTTGTCTCAAATTCTGTTGTTGGGGATTTGTACTAGCTAACACAGTAGGATGAATGAAATAAAGAAAAGAAAAGAAAACTGCTCATCTTCACTTTCCATTTGCCAAGATCAAGATAATTTTCTTTTGGAATATGCATGCTTCTTGTGATACTCATTCCAACATTCTGTTTTGCAGGTAACTGTGATTATTGTGTATGTGTTCCTATATGGGCGTCTATATATGGTATTGAGTGGCTTGGAAAGGTCTATTCTTTTAAATGTCCAGCAGAGTAAATCGCTTGAAGCGGCACTGGCTACCCCGTCTGTCTATCAGCTGGGCTTGTTGCTTGTGCTGCCCATGGTAATGGAAATTGGCCTGGAAAGAGGGTTCCGCAGGGCACTCGGTGATTTCGTAATCATGCAGCTTCAACTAGCATCTGTGTTTTTTACCTTTCATCTTGGAACAAAATCTCATTATTATGGGAGGACAATATTGCATGGAGGTGCTAAATACAGACCTACTGGTCGAGGATTTGTTGTGTTCCATGCAAAATTTGCCGATAATTATAGGCTATATTCCCGAAGTCACTTTGTGAAGGGGTTGGAGCTGCTGTTGTTGTTGATTGTGTATGAAGTTTATGGGAAGGCATATCGTAGTTTGAACATATATTGGTTTGTCACTTATTCCATATGGTTCTTGGTTGCCTCATGGTTGTTTGCTCCTTTTATATTTAATCCCTCTGGATTTGAGTGGCAGAAGACAGTGGATGACTGGACAGACTGGAAAAGGTGGATGGGCAATCGTGGTGGTATTGGTATACCACAAGATAGAAGTTGGGAATCCTGGTGGGAATCTGAACTGGAACACTTAAAACACACAGACATCCGGGGTCGAGTGCTTGAGATAATCCTGGCATGTCGTTTCTTTATCTACCAATATGGCATTGTTTATCACCTTAACATAGCCCAAGATAGCAAGAGTATTCTGGTATTAGCATGATGCTTGTTTTCTTTTGATAATGAATGAGAAACTGATGCATCATCCTTTCCACCTTGTAACATTTTTCTCTCTCTGTTAATTCTTAGGTGTATGGACTTTCATGGCTGGTCATGGCTACTGTTCTGTTGGTTCTTAAGGTACACCCGTTTCACTCACAAATATGAATGATATCTGGATCTGGAAATAATTATTATTGTACAGTTTACCCTAACAATTCAGAAGAAATCCATTTACCCTTATTTTACGCAGAAGTGTTAAAATAAGGTAAAAGTGCAGGGGGTAATGGCAAAATCTGCACCCTTTCTTTTGATAATTTCTTGGTTCCTATGTACACAAATGTGAGACTTGTATCCCTGCTTCCATGTCACAGATGGTATCAATGGGGAGACGGAAATTTGGCACCGACTTTCAGCTCATGTTCAGAATCCTCAAATTGCTTCTCTTCTTTAGCTTCTTGTCTGTCATGACCGTCTTATTTGTAGTCTGTGGCCTCACAATTGGAGATTTGTTTGCTAGCATTCTTTGCTTCATGCCCACAGGATGGGCGATACTTCTTGTAAGTGTCATTCCTAACTTCTATTTATTCTAAAAATCATAGCACAGAATGGCTTGGAAATTTTCACATTAAACGGACTTGCAGGTTATTATAGTGTCAAGTTTTTGGAAAAATTACATATTTTACGGGGAAAAAAAAACCCCCCACTAACATGTTCCTGTCTTTTCCTTGACCAAGATTGGCCAAGCTTGCAGATCCATGATGAAGGGTATAGGATTCTGGGACTCCATGATGGAGCTAGCAAGAGGATATGAGTATGTGATGGGAATCTTAATTTTCATGCCCATTGTCATTTTGTCATGGTTCCCATTTGTTACAGAGTTCCAGGCACGCTTGCTCTTCAACCAAGCATTCAGTAGAGGTCTACAGATCTCAATGATTCTTGCAGGTAGGAAGGATAAGGCACCGTCATCATCTCCTAGTTGAGAATTCAAATCTTGCATGGGACTTTGGTCTGTCATCTTAGGGTAGTTCCTGTTTTTTGGAGGTGCAGTATCACAGCTTAGTGTAGTTCCTTACCGCAGAACAACACAAAATTGTTGTAGCCCCTTGATACATACAGCGTTTCTGTGTATCTCTCAGCCTTCAGTGTTTTGATATTTTTTGATTCACAATATGGCTGTAAATGTTACTATAGACATGATAGTGAACTGGTAAATCAATGGATGCCAAAATATAATTTTTGGAATTTTTTTTTTAGGACGAGGGATTGGTAGTCGGCATGACCATGGTGAATGGCTAGCTTTTTTGTGTTTATAGGTTGACGTAACAACAAATACTAGCCTATAACTGGTCACCTAGTTGTGCCATGTGGGAAGGTGGTATGGAAAAACTGACGTTTAGTTATCAAGAAAATGATTTGGATTAGCCACATATCAAATTTCAAACCAAGATCCAATGGTAAACCCTCCAATGTATTGGCATACATCTTCCCCATATTTTTGGATTATTCAATGTTTGTTATGCCACTCAATTCCTAGTACACTAAAACTTGATATGTGAACAAGTGATCATGGTTTTACCTTATTCACAATATTCAGAACTATCTTACAGTCCAAATGGTATTATCTGTATACGATTCAGAGATACTCTAGCTGACAAACTAAGGTACTATTTCAACTATATGGGTTACCATGTTTTGCGTTATCTTTCTTAATTTTCAATAATTAAACCAAAAGAGCTTAAAAAATTCAGGTTCAGTCAGTCTTGAGAGTTTTATTATAACATGGTCATACCGCAACGGTCAAATTGTTCCATGATAACCTAGTGGATGGGATATAACTTCTCGATAAAGTGGGGGTAAGATTGTGTACATAATAACACTCCCCAGACCCCATAGTGGGGGGAGTCTCATGTATTAGGTATGTCTTTTATTACTACTAAGAATCTGTATGAGGCTGAGCACCGATCCTGCACAAGCACAAAGGCAGAGGTCCGAAGGTAGCTCCTGGATTAGTCTTCTGACGCCCAAGTTAGAGACTTGCAGAACAGTGTTTTCACAGGAGTAATGGTGTGAGTGTATTGGCTTACCCGTTCTATCTTTAGGGTTCCTTCTTATAGGATTACCCCTTTCCGAGTCATATTGGGATACGTCTTTCTATTTTCGTGGGAAATATTCCCTATTCGGGTATCTCCTCCTCACGTAGTCAGAGTCCTTGCATGCCTCTATCAGTTGGGGGGGACTCAAGTCTCCTTCTGATCTCTGGAGTCATGGTTGTAGTGGGCATCAAGTGTCCCTCCCTTGGATGCCACGTGTTCTTGCTTCACTGGGTAACTAATTTAAGCGTATCAGAAGCCCTTTTATTTCCATTAGGAAACCCTTATAGTGGGAGTAATCACGTCTTTCCTCCTCTTTTTTTTTTTTTTTAATATTCCTTCGGCCTTCTTCCTTCGGCTTTGGCCTTCGTCCTGTCTGAGGCAAAGACCTTCGGACAGGTATGCTCGGCCATAGCTTGAGCACCTAGCCGAGATGTGGACCTTCAGTTAGGTCTACTTGGCCTTGATCTGAGCTCCCAACTGAAGTACGTACCTTCAGTCAGGTCTGCTCGGCCTTGGAAGGTCTAGCCCTCACCCGAGGATTGAGCCTTAGGTCAGGTCTGCTCGGCCTTGGCCTGAGCCCCCAACCGAGGTGTGGACCTTTGGTCAGGTCTGCTCGGCCTTGGCCTAAGCCCCCAATCGAGGAGTGAGCCCTCGGTTAGGTCTACTCGGCCTTGGCCTGAGCCCCCAACTGAGGTGTGGACCTTCGGTCAGGTCTGCTTGGCCTTGGCCTGAGCCCCCAACCGAGATGTGGATCTTCAGTCAGGTCTACTCGGCCTTGGCCTAAGCCCCCAATCAAGGTGTGGAGTCAGGTCTACTCGGCCTTGACCTGAGCCCCCAATCGAGGTGTGGACCTTCGGTCAGGTTTGCTTGGCCTTGACCTGAGCCCCCAACCGAGGAGTGGGCCTTCGGTTAGGTCTGTTCGGCCTAGGCTTGAGCCCCCAACTGAGGTGTGGACCTTCGGTCAGGCTTACTCGGCCTTGGCCTGAGCCCCCAACTGTGGTGTGGACCTTCAATCAGGTCTGCTCGGCCTAGGCCTGAGCCTCCAACTGAGGTGTGGGCCTTCGGTCATGTCTGCTCGGCCTTGGCCTGAGCCCCCAACCGAGACGTGGGACCCAAGGCTTGGTACTTCACTTGTGTGCTTCGGGAATCCCGTACGGATGATGTGTACTGCAATTAATGAGGCTGAGGAGTCGTATCGTCGCCCCTTTACCTACAAATAGTGCCTCTTTCTCTCATTTTGTCATCTCTTCCTCATTTTTTAGACCCTTCGTCCTTCGTCCCTGACTTTCCTCTAATCTTCGGTTCGACCAAAGTGATTTCAGAAGTAAGTTCATATCTAGTTCTTTAGGTAGTGACCCCTCATCCTCCGAGGGAGACATGTCTAGGCGACGCACTCCAGGGTGTATCCGAGGGATGTCCTTGGACTCATCTTCTGAGTCCACCTCTTCGGGTGGTTCCTCTTCTTCTACCGCTAGTGGTCTAAGTGGTGAAGGTATTAGGGAGGGGATGCTTGATTCCCGATCCCAGACTAACGAGGCCCTAGCCTTGAGGCTAGGGAAATCGTTTCGACCATAACCGTAGCCAAGCTTATGGAGCTCTGGGCTTCCTGTAGTATCCCTGACGATTTAGTCCTTCGGTTGCTGAAGCCTGAGGATAGAGCTAGTTATAGAAACCATAAGGAGCTATTCTTTTATCGGGATGCCTTTAAGGCCGGGCTTCGGTTTCCCCTCCATCCTTTCTTCAGCCAAGTGTTTCGGCACTATGGTATCTATCCTACCCAACTGACCCCAATGAGTGACAACAAATCTTAGTTTCATCATCTTCTTCTCCCAGATTGGGAGACCCCTCTCCCTTCTCCTCTTCCTTAACTGTTTGTCCCTAGGTTCTAGGAAGGGCGATTCGGGCTGGTATTACTTCAGCCCTAGGAAGGATCTCCAACTGCTGAACTGATACTCGACATCGATCCATGGGTGGAAGCTCAAATATTTTTTTCTGAGGGTGCCAGAGGGGTTCCCCCTCTACAATGTCTGGGACATTCCCGACCTAAGGGAAGTGAACTCTGCACCTACCCTCTTCGGGACAGATGCAGAGTCATTGGCGGTGGCCAAGGACAAGATCCGGCGTCAGCCAGTTGAGTCTAGTAGCCTTCTATCGAACGCTTTTCTGTTTCAGTTCGGGCTTAGCCCGGGTGAGTCCTAGGTTTGCCCGAATCCGTTTTTGGTCTTAGATTATCTTTTCCTTGTACTAATCTTCATTGCCTTCCTTGTAGTGCAAATCTCCAGGTCAGAAGCTAGGGAGGCTGCGGCCGAGAGGTAAGCTCAGCTGAGGGAGGCCAGGGCGCGAGAGGCCCAAAAGAAGCAAAAGAAGAAGGAGAAGAAGAGGGGGGCTTCCACCTCCGAGGCACCCCCAAAGAAGAAGGCCTAAGTGGAGGACCCTACTTTCGAGGTTGTTCAGGCCCTCGCTGCCCATGGTCACACCATCTCTCCTCCTCAAGCTGTTTCTCCTGGACCCAACTTCCAAAGCCCAAGGACGAGTCGGGCTCAGGCAAAGGTTGGCTTTGTCCCTCGGTGGTCCATCAAGGAGAATGACACCCTGACTATTGGGTGAGTGGCCCGCGAGTTAGTGCAGAGGGTAGTCTCTCAGGAGACACTATCGAGGCTTAGAGCCAGGGGACTTCTGCTATAGTCACCAGTGTCTGTGTCTTCATGGCAGCAGTAATCTTCGACTTTCGGTCATAATTCTCTTTGTCATTCATTGTAACTTTTCTTTTCTAACTATTGGTGTCTTGTTTAGGCCCAGAACTAGGTGGGCCAGTTGACAATCCAAGCAAAGGCCTTGGCTCGCGACGTTGAGGCGGCCGAGTGTGAGAAGTCGACCCTCAACAATGAGCGTACCTTTCTCCTAGAGAAGGTCGAGCATCTGGAGGTTGACCTCCTTCATACTTGGCTAGAATGCGATCGGAAGCTCGTGGAGCTGGAGGCGTAAGCAACCACGAAGTTGAAGGAGGCCGAAGCCCTAGCCGTCGAACGATACAAGCCTTCCAATCAGGTTAGCTCGGCCTTGGCTGAGCCCCTAATTTGAGGGAAAGACCTTCAGTCAAGTCTGCTCGGCCTTGCCTGAGCCCCCAATCGAGGGAAAGACCTTTGGTCGGGCTTGCTCAGCCTGGCCTGAGCACCCAACCGATGTGTGGACCTTCGGTCAGGTCTGCCCGGCCTTAGCTTGAGCTCCCAATCAAGGGATGCCCCTTTTTTTTTCTTTTTTTTTTTAATCCTAACTACTACCTGGAATCAATTGCCTTAAACTAGCTTGTATAAAAAATCCTCTGAAATGCTCGAGGAGGAACACTACAAATTGAAAGCACCTTAAAAAACGGCTAATAACCAGAATTGAAAATGACTAAGTAAATGTGTGGATGTGCATGCTACGGCTACTGATAGAATTTCGTCAAGTTCTTCGAGTTCCATTATTGGGGTACCCTTTCTCCCCCCGTAGTCTCCAGGTGTTAGGAGCCTGATCGTATTATCCTGGTGACTCTGTAAGGCCCTTCCCAATTTGGAGCCAATATTCCTTTATGCTTTGGGTCCGATACCTCCGCCTTTCTTAGGAGGGGGTCGTCCATTTTGAACTTGTTCCTTTAGACTTTGGAATTGAAATGCCTCGCAACCTTCTGCTGGTAGGATGCAATCCTTTCCTGCGAGACTTCTCATACTTCATTCAGGAGGTCTAGATTAGCTCGAAGCCCTTTGTTGTTTTCTTCTTCGTCATAGTACTGAATTCGATGGGTCATGGCTCCTACCTCAACTGGGAGCACAGCTTCGGTGCCGTAAGTTAAATTGAAGGGTGTTTCTCTGGTTGTTGATCTTTCAGTTGTGTGGTAGGCCCAAAGGATGCTGTGTAGCTCATCTGCCCATAGTCCCTTGGCATCATCCAGTCTTTTCTTTATTCCTTGGAGCAAGGTACGATTGGTTATTTTTGTCAATCCGTTGGTCGATAGATAATCGATAGACATTTTCCTATGGTCAATGCCGAGGCCCTCACAGAACAAACCAAAATTTGGGTTAGTGAATGAGTACCATTGTCCGTGACTACCACCTGGGGGATCTCGAATCGATAAACCACCGCCCCCTCAAAGAAGTCCCTTATATTCTTCTCTGATATCGTGGCTAGTGCTTCAGCTTCTGCCCACTTTGTGAAGTAGTCTACTATTACCATAACAAACTTTCTTTGCCTCGTGGCTAGGGGAAATGGGCCCAATATGTCCATTTCCCACATGGCAAACAGTATTGGGCTTGACAGGGAGGAAAGCTCAGTGGCATGTTACTGAGGGATGGGGGTGAACATTTGACACATAATGTAATTTCTGACAAACTCCTTTGCGTCTTTCCTCATAGTCGGCCAGAATAGGCTCTGCCTCAACACTTTCTGGGCCAAGGCCCAGGCTCCCAGCTGTTTGCCACATATCCCTTCGTGCACCTCTCGGAGATCATATTCGGCATCGACAGGGTCCAAGCACTTTAGGTATGGTGTGATGAACCCTATCTTGTACTGTAATACCCTACTTCTTAAACCCGATCTGATTACACGGTTGACCCGGTTTAACCATGCAGGACCCAAACCGGAGAGAATTAGAGCGGGTTCTGATTCCGAGCCGAGCTGTATACTCTGATTTTGATGATTTTCTTGTAGTACTTGATATGTGAATTGTACTTTCATTGTGTAAATATCATGCCATCGGGCCCACATGTATATAATTATTGTATCACAATTCGGGTATCAAGTATTATGGGGATATTTACAGGTAAACCAAGTCTTCCGTTGATCTGATAAACTTTTATTAGTTGTGTGTATGCTGTGGTGGAATACAGTATCAAATGATCCTGGCAGGTTTGGGTTAACCGGTGTTAACCCGGTCACTGGCCCGGTTCGGTGTGAACGGGGTGTGACACCGGTGGTATCAGAGCGTGATGCTCTGCTCCACTCACAGCATACCATTAGAATCCCGTAGAATCTATAATAGGGAAATGGGGTTGGGTTAATGTAAAAGCTTTAAAGAGTAAAAGCCGTAGAAAGAAAGTATTAAAAAGGGTTGCATATAGATGTTTCATTCATGGCATGCGTGAGAGTAGATAAAAGGTAAATAAATTGGTGTTATAACCTATCGAGTACTAGTTTGACAAAATTTCGGCAGCATAACGGCATAAAATGGGATTTCTAAAATTTTTTTACACAAACACCTGATAAACAATATATTCATATATGACAATGATCAAAAGTAACAATAGACACCACAATTAAACTACACAAGTATTCAACATATGAATTCACCATAAAAATTGCTATCAAAATACATTATCCCACAAATAAGTCCAGTTACAGTGCAAGTACAAGGAATGAGAAAAGAAAAGAAATATACAATAGGATCCAATAACAGGAAACAGATAAGAAGCTGGTGTGGACGAGCTAAACCCTCACTGATCATCATCGTCGTGGTCTATGATTACTACGTTCGCCGGAGGTCTAGAGTTGACGTCAAGGCGATGGTCGTAGTAGTCAAACCTCACGTTCACCAGCCGTACCTCCCTCCGAAGGTGGCCAAAATCTGCTGAGATGGCATTGGCCGTGGTGTCCAAGTCCTGGCCCAGTCTGAGGAAGGAATCCTCCAAGGTAGCCTACCTCTCCAGGATGCGTTCCTCCCTGGAAGCACTCTCGTCCAACCTTCTTAGTAGCTGATCTTGGCCATCCTTCAAGGCCTGCATGGTGGACATCATGCCCTCAAAGTCGTATGCACCACTCTCAGGTGGTGGGGCTCTATGCTGTGAGGCTGCAGCTCTGGTGAAGCCAGGATCGGTACCTCTCGACTCCTGAGGCACCTCCTCAGGGATGTCTGCATCCACCCAATCATCCTCCTCATCCTGGGGAACATAGTCCTCATCCTCCTCACTGGACTCCTCCTCCATGAGAACATCCTCTATAGGGGCAGCCCTCCTATCCCTACCTCTCTGAGCTCCTGCTCTCGGAGGTGTGTCCATAAGGGTGTGGAGACCCATCCTCAAGAGGTTACCTCTGTCGAACTTGTCCGCCGGAGTCTTCCCCTCCTCGCCACTCAGGTCCACCCCGAAGAACTCGAAGATCCTGTTGAGGATCCTACCATATGGAAATCCTCCATCCTCGGGGTGGGAAGTATGGTGCTCCATCGTCTTGAGGATGATGTATGGCAAGCACAAGTTCTCGGCACCTCCCTCTACGGCCGTGTAGATGCAGTAAGCTATGAAGGCCGCCATAAAGCCCACCTGGTTCCGATGACCTCCCCTGGGGAGCAAGTTGAACTGGACCAGTCGGGCAAATACTCGAACCTCAAGGTAGAAGGATGTCTCGGACTCCGGACGGGCACTGTTGCCACAGATGGTCTTGTAGATGTAGTCCGACGTCTCCAAACTCATGAATGGGCCCAGGGGCTTACTCCTGGGGGGACTGTAGTAACGGTGCCCAGCTGCAGAGATGCCCAGAATGCTGGCCAAGGTGTCCACGGTCAGCTGGATGTCCACCCCCTTCACCATACTGATGATCGCGTACTCTCCGCACCGGTAGGAAACCTCCAAGTTGCAGTAGAACCTACAAACTAGTTGCTCATAGCACGGACGGTCTACGTGGAAGATAGACTCCCAGCCCAGGCTATGAACCTCTCCTGAAGCCGAGCCTTGTGGAAGTCGTCAACTACCACGGTCTTCTCCATCATCACCGACCTCTTCAGGAAAGCCGGCCAGTTGGTTGCTGCCTCTGAGCTGTGGAAGAGCTCCTCATCGTAGTCAGAGGGATCAAACCGGGCAAGTCCGGGTCTCCCTGTGCGGGGGGCTGGAGAGCTAGTTCCCGTACTCTTCCGTTTAGAAGCGGTGGTCTTACGTCGAGTGCCAGAGGATGCGGGCTCCTTGCCTTTGCGAGATGACATCCTGGCAAGAAAAGAGAAAAGCAGGGTGAGTAAAGAAAAAGGGAATAACAAGACAAATAGAAAAATGGGTGAGCAATAAGAGGAAGCCCAAAAAAAAAAAAAAAAGATGATAGGGAGTCTATGGAGAGATGCACGGTAAGTGACAAAACAGAATCAGGAACACAATATGACAGAAAGGGGCATATGTAACAA
>NW_024868243.1:124861-153247 GCF_013358625.1 Macadamia integrifolia
AGCTCATCCCACGTGTACACCCCCTTTTTAGATGATTTTGCAGGTCATACATCTGAGGAGCAGGGGGTGGGTCCCACAGTCGAGTTTCCTGAAGAGGACTGGTGGACCCCTGAGGAGTTTGGGCACGGCGTAGACTGCTCGTGCGAGACCTGTGCTGCAGGATAGCAGTTCTGAGGTCGAGCTGAGCTCTTCTATATGATGCCGAGCTGGGCACAATCCTTTATACCGAGCTGAGCTCCAGCCTTGAAACTGAGCCAAGCTGTGCACTCTGATTTTCTTGATGATTTCCTGTATGTACTTGATATTTGAATGTTATTCTTTTTGTGTATATATCATGCCTTCGGGCCCAAATGTATATAATTATTGTATCACAATTCGGGTATCAAGTATATGGGATTTATTTACAGGTAAAACTTAGTCTTCCGCTGATCTGATGAACTTATGTTAGTGTGTGTATGCTGTGGTGGAATACAGTATCTGATGATCCTGGTAGGTTTGGGTTAACCGGTGTTAACTCGGTCACCGCTCTGGTTCAGGGTGAATGGGGTGTGACAGATGTTGCTACCATAATTCAGCAATCACAACAAGCTTTTCAACAACAAATGTTTCAGCAACAACAAGCATTTTTGATTGCTATTCGGCAACAATTGGACCTTTCTCAATCAGGTCAACCTCCCCGGATACTTACTCCACAGGACCCACCTGTAGGGTCTGGTACGGGGCCACAAGTGGGAGGTACACCTCCAAATCCACCATTTGGCATTCCTCTATATGGGGTACCCCCTCCATACCATTACTACCAGGCTTATGCTCCCAATTACCTGCCGGTGAATAATACGTCAAAGGTAGTGGAGTCATTCAAGAGGAACTTACCACCTGTATTCTCTAAGGTGGGGAGTGATCCTCTGGAACCAGACCAGTGGATCCAAGAACTGGAGAAAATATTTGAGGTGATAGAGTGCACGGATGCACAAACTCATTTGTGTGGGGTTGCAACTCAAGAAGGAGGCCAACTCCTGGTGGCAAGCTTCTAAGCCCATATTGTTGGTTGCCCATCCAGAACCCACCTGGGAACAGTTCAAGGAGTTGTTATTGGACAATCATTACCCACGCAGCTTCAGAGACCGCAAGGAGACGGAGTTTATGGCTTTAACTCAAGGAGGTAAGACTATCCTTGAGTACCAACAGCAATTTGAGAGCTTGTTCCATTTTACCCCAAGGCATATGCGGACAGCTGAGGAGAAGGCTGCGAGGTTTCTAAAAGGCCTAAAAGCATCTATTGGGTCTGTACTTAAGGTCTTGGATTTGACTGACTATGGCCAGATTGTGCAGAAGGCCAAGACCATGGAGGATAAGCAAAAGGGAGAACAGTCCCTCACCCCTGGACTGTGGAAGAGAACAAACCCATTTCTGGATATGGGAAACTCCTCCAAAGCATACCGTGGATCGTATAGTTCTGGGCCTATGTATAGGCAGCCCTATAGGCCATCTGGCTACCCTCCTAGACCAGCTGGTGGTTCGGGCTCCACCTCTTTTCGCCCGAACACTAGTGCGGCACCTACAGTTCCAAGGCCACCCCGACCTCCATCTGCAACGGGTTAAGTGCAGAGGGGCCCCACCCCAGTTTCGATATCTCAGATTCGTTGCTTTAACTGCCATTCGTATGGGCACTATACAAAAGACTGTCGGGTCAGACCTGCCTTACCCTCCAATCAGCCCTCGGGGTACCGACCTCCCTTAACTCGGGGAAATCAACCGCAGGGAAAGATGTATGCTCCATCAGCTGAGGAAGCTGAGGCCAGTACAGAAGTAGTAGCAGGTACATTTTTAATTAAGAATTTCCTTATGATAAATATTGATGATCTGCTAAAATTATATGCATTGTACACTAGGTGTCCTACCTATATCAAGCATACCAGCCTATGTTTTATTCGATTCAAGAGCTACTCATTCATTCGTATCTAAGAGATTTGTCAAGAAACTTGGGATGCCACCCAGGATCCTAGATCACGGAATGATTGTTAGTATGCCTACTGGTAAAGTTACACGGTTGAAGGAGGTGTATGGGTCGTGCCCAGTGGAAATTAGTGGGAAGAACTTTGATGCACAACTCATTAAGTTCAATATGCAAAATTTTGATGTTATATTGGGTATGGATTGGTTGTCGGCTCATCGAGCTAACGTGATGTGTGCTGAGAAGTTGATTAGGGTGACAGATGATGAAGGAAGAGAATTGGTATACCGAGCAGATAAAACGAAACGGGTGAGGAAAGTCCTTGTCTCCGCCCTTCAAGAGGTAAAATTGTTGGAAGGTGGATGTCAGGGCTACTTAGCATCGGTACTTGATGTTAATGCAAGGATTACACCTCTAGAAGAGGTAAAGGTGGTTAAAGAGTTTCCCGACGTCTTCCCAGATGATCTAATGCATTTACCACCTGATAGAGAGTTGGAGTTTGCTATAGATTTGACTCCTGGAGCAGCTCCAGTATCAAAGGCTCCATACAGGATGGCACCAGCTGAATTGAAGGAGTTGCAGATGCAGTTGCAGGAATTATTGGAAAAGGGGTTTATTCGCCCAAGTGTTTCACCTTGGGGTGCCCCAGTATTGTTTGTCAAGAAGAAGGATGGTAGCTTGCGTATGTGCATCGATTACCGGGAATTAAATAAGCTAACCATTAAGAACCGGTATCCGTTGCCACGCATTGATGATTTATTTGACCAGTTGTAGGGTGCCAAAGTATTTTCAAAGATAGACCTTCGATCAGGCTATTATCAGCTCAAGATAAAGAACAGCGACATACCCAAGATAGCATTTAGGACTCGATATGGTCACTATGAGTTCCTAGTGTTATCTTTTGGGTTAACCAATGCACTGGCAGCCTTCATGGATTTAATGAATCGAGTATTTCAGGATGTACTCGATAAATGGGTAATTATTTTTATTGATGACATCTTGATCTATTCCAAGACAGAAGAGGAACACACTCAACACTTGAGAATGGTGTTACAGAGGTTGAGAGAACAACAATTGTTTGCCAAATACAGCAAATGTGAATTCTGGCTTGAGCAAGTTGGATTTCTGGGGCACGTAGTGTCTAAGGCTGGAATCGAAGTGGATCCTGATAAGGTGAAAGCAGTAGTAGAATGGGAAAGCCCTAAGAATGTCACCGAAATTAGAAGCTTCTTAGGTTTGGCTGGATATTACCGGTGCTTCATGGAGAATTTCGCCCGAATCTCAGCACCAATGACTAAATTAACCAAAAAGGGTGTGAAATTCAACTGGGCAGAGGAATGTGAGAAGAGTTTCCAGGAGTTGAAGAAGAGGTTGGTGTCGGCCCCTGTGTTGACCATCCCTGAAGGCACAGGTGGAATGATAGTCTACGCTGATGCTTCCAAAGTTGGTTTGGGTTGTGTTCTCATGCAACGCGGTAAGGTAATAGCGTATGCATCCCGACAACTAAAGGAGTATGAGAAGAACTACCCCACTCATGACTTGGAGCTACCCGCAATCATTTTTGCCCTTAAGATTTGGCGACATTATTTGTATGGGGAGAAGTGTGAGATATACAGTGATCACAAAAGCCTTAAGTACTTCTTCACCCAGAAGGATTTGAACATAAGACAGAGGAGATGGCTTGAGCTCATGAAGGATTATGACTGCGACATTCAGTATCATCCCGGCAAAGCAAATGTAGTGGCAAATGCGTTGAGTCGGAAGGCACAGACTGTGTCACTCTCATGCTTAGCAATCAGCCCACCACTCATACAAGAGGCGACGCTAATGGATGAAGCTCTCTTATATGAAGGAGCAACCTTAGAATTGGAACGTCAACCAAAAAACCTTAAATGGTTGATTGTATCCTTAACGGCTCTACAGGTGCATCCGCCTATTAGGCAAGAAGTAATAATGAAACAACCTTTGGATCCTGAATTGTAGCGGATCAGAGTTAAGGTTCAAGATCAAACAATGAACGACCCATATTTTGTTTTAGCCAGCGATGGGGCATTGATGTTTCGAGGCAGATTATGTGTACCCGATGATTTGGATATACAAGACAAGATAGTGCGAGAGGCACATAGCTCCGAGTATTCACTCCACCCGGGAAGTACAAAGATGTACAAAGACCTCAAACAAAATTACTGGTGGCCAAGCATGAAAGTCACAATAGCTCTGTCTGTGGCGACTTGTCTCACATACCAAAAAGTAAAAGCTGCAAGGCATCGACCATATGGTACTCTTCAGCCACTCCCAGTACCAGAATGGAAGTGGGAAAGGATTACAATGGACTTCGTCACTGGACTATCATGTACACCTAAAGGGATGGATGCGATATGGGTGATCGTTGATTGGCTTACTAAGACTGCTCATTTCATTCCCATCAAGACCAAGTTCTCTATGGCCAAACTAGCACAACTTTACATGGACAACATAGTGCGCTTACATAGAGTGCCAGTGAGCATTGTATCAGATAGGGACCCAAGGTTCACTTCCAGATTTTGGAAAAGCTTCCAGCATGCCTTGGGATCACAGTTGAATTTGAGTACTGCTTTCCACCCACAGACTGATGGTCAGTCGGAGTGAACCATACAGATATTAGAAGAGATGCTCAGGGCATGTATAATGGAAATGTGTGGTAGTTGGGAAGAATATATACCCCTTATGGAGTTTACCTATAACAACAGTTACCAAGCTACAATCGGGATGGCTCCGTATGTGGCATTATATGATAGGAAATGCAGAACTCCTTTGTATTGGGATGAGATAGGTGAACGTTGAATGTTAGGACCTAAAATGATACAGATGACTTGTGACAAGGTCGACATTATTCGAGAACGGATTAAAGCAGTTCAGTCCCATCAAAAGAGCTATACGGACACCCGCAGAAAAGACATTGAATTTCAGCCAGGAGAAAAGGTATTTCTCAAGATCTCTCCTACTAAAGGGTTGCAAAGGTTTCACAGAAAGGGGAAGTTGAGCCCAAGATACATTGGACCATTTGAGATCTTAGCCTGGGTTGGCTCAGTAGCCTACATGCTTGCTCTGCCACCTTCACTCGGGGACGTTCATAATGTATTCCATGTATCCATGCTGAAGCGATACGTTCATGATCCCTCTCATGTGTTACCCGTGGATCCAGAATACCTTGAAGCTGACATGACCTATACAGAGCAGCCTGTTGAAATTTTGGACCGAAAGGTGAAAACACTTCGCAACCGCTCCATTTCCTATATAAAGGTGCAATGGGCTAATCATTCACTTGAAGAAGCGTCTTGGGAGTACCCTTCTCTTTTTGATGAAATGCAAGCCAAGTACCCTTCTCTTTTTGATCAACCAGGTACGCAATTTCGAGGATGAAATTTTTCAGAAGGGGGGGTAAATGTAATACCCTACTTCTTAAACCCGGTCTGATTACACGGTTGACCCGGTTTAATTATGCAGGACCCGAACTGGAGAGAGTTAGAGTGGGTTCCTTATGGACTATGATGGCAAGGGTGACCTTAAACACCGGCTGGCCCGACAAGTCCGAGCCAGTGCCAGAAGAGACGGGAATACCCAAGCCATGTACATGCACCTATCATAAGGCCATGTACGGATAAAGCAGGTATGTAGCCGTATATTAAGGTGCATACGTATATTACATCGTATGCCAAGAGTGAGATTCGCACCGAGGCCCGAACTCTGTCAAAATCCCAAGTTTTGGCCCTCAGGTGGGCGAACAGGTGGGCGCATCCACCCACCTGAGTAACCCACCCATGTGAATTACTTAGTATTTTAAAGAAGTATATATAGCATTTATACTTTTCTTTTCTTTTCTCATTTATGACACTCGTACGTTGGTGAGAGGAGTAAACAGGAGAGAGAAAAGAAAGGGAAGAAGGGAAGAGAAGGAAGAGGAAGAAGAGATGGATGTCAGCGGCGCCGAGGCTTGATCTCCCCATTCCGACGCTGGAAGAGTGATCTTCAACACTAGATCTACATTTAGAGGTAAGCAAAGTTTGGGTTCCTTAAACCTTCACCATACCTAAGTGAAACCCTTGGTTTGGGTAGGGTTTCTTGAGAACTTGTAAATCCCCCTTGAAATGATGAATCTAAGGTTTAATAGAAGATTTATGTGTTGATCTTGAAGGATTTGAAGAAGTATTTACAAGGTTGGAGAAGCATTGTGGATTTAAAGTGATTTTTGGGGTTTGAAGGTGTTCTTGAGCAAAGAAGGTAAGATGGCTTCCCATTCCTTAAATCTAATCTAGATCTAGGTTAGAACCATCCTATAAGACCTTGAAGGTGTGAAGAATGGGTTTGGAAAAGCTCCATTTGAATCCCCAAAGATTAGGGGAAGTTGGGAAGAAACAGTAGGTTCTCGCCAAGACCGGTGGGCCAGACCGATGGGCCATCTGGCCCGCCTGTGGGCACCCGCTTGAGAGGTCAGGGCCCTCGGGCACAACCGGTGGGCCAGACCGACAGGCCAACCGACGGGCCACCCTGCCCGCCGGTCTTAGCAGACCTTCTGGCCTAATCGACGGGCCAGATCGGTGGGCCAACCGGTGGGCCGACTTGCCCGCCGGTCCAGACCGGTGGGTCTGATTGGTGGGTCAGACAGGTGGGCTGTCCGACCCACCCGAGAGGCTCCGAATGTGATTTTTACTTCCGATTGGACCCAAATCGGACGTGTGACCTTCTTTTAGGATTCTAAACATGATCGTGTCATTGGATCGTGTTAATATTGGTTTCAAGTGGCGAAATACTAACCTCGCTCACTCATGATAGGTTCACCAAATCTCACGCTTCTCGCACCGGATCTCACCAGTACCTAGCGGGAATCCTTGTACACTATAGGTAAGTGGGGAGAGGACGTTTGGCCTTGTTCAAGGCATTGTTTGGCATTCATTTAATTGTATCTAGTCTAGTCGTGCCATCATGAAAATGCTATGTAGATTAGTCATCCTCACATTGTTATGCATGGGTGTTGTGTTTATTTTCTAATTGCCAAGTGATAATATGCTTCTGTGATGAATGTGGACATCATTGTGCATGATGCATAAATAGACTAGATGTCATAGTCGGCTTGGAAACGAGTGCATTGGTGGCCCGTGGTATGGGACGCGGTGGCACTATACAATCGTACTATTATCATATAGGAGCATGCGGTTTAGGATTTTCTCCTTCCCGTGCTACGACCCTTCCCAATAGGGGTTAAGGTGTTGGGTTACCATTTGGGGGGAAGCAGTGGTCGCGGTTGTCGGGTCACTGTGGCGGTTAGACATAACGCCCGACGGGTCATTAGGACGGTCGGTAACCCCGGTGGTATATTCAAGAGGGCCAATCGTACTACTTTTAAATTACTGGAGTCAGCACCTTTAATTTCAGTCATTTACTTTTCTGTTGAGAGCCGGTGGTCGGCATGTTTTTACTTTTCCAAGTACTCACGGTGGGCCTTCTCCAACAGCCCTATGGGCGTATCGCGGGATGGAGTTCCTGGCTCGTACCCAAAGTATACGCGCACTGTGGCTGTAGTAGCACTAAACCGAAGACTTAGTAATGCTGCGTAGATGGATGTGATTTAAAATGTATTTCATAGCATGTAGTGCATATGATTGTGATTTGTTGTGTGGACTGCTGTGTGGTCCATCTTTCCACTTACTGAGCTAGTGCGCTCATCCCACGTGTGCACCTCTTTTAGATGATTTTATAGGTCATCAACCAGATGAGCACGGGGCGGGTCCCACGGTTGAGTTCCCTGAAGAGGACTGGTGGGCCCCTGAGGATTTAGAGCATGGCACTGACTGCTTGTGCGAGAGTTGTGCTGCGGGACCGCAGTTCTGATGCCGAGCTGAGCTCTACTTCTGATGCCGGACTAAGCTCCACTTTTGCTGCCGAGCCGAGCTCTACCTTGTGAGGCCGAGCTGGGCTCAACCTTTATTACCGAGCTGAGCTCTAGGTTCTGATTCTGAGCCGAGCTGTATACTCTGATTTTGATGATTTCCTTGTAGTACTTGATATGTGAATTGTACTTTCATTATGTAAATATCATACCCTCGGGCCCACATGTATATAATTATTGTATCATAATTCGGGTATCAAGTATTATGGAGATATTTACAGGCAAACCAAGTCTTCCGCTGATCTGATAAGATTTTATTAGTTGTGTGTATGATGTAGTGGAATACAGTATCAGATGATCCTGGCAGGTTTGGGTTAACCGGTGTTAACCAGGTCACTGGCCCGATTCGGTGTGAACGGGGTGTGACACGTACAGCATCTCGTCCTTCAATAGGAACCATGCTTACCTCATTCGTACCTTCCTCAGGGAGCTCTTCGTCCTTCAAGTACTTAACTATGGGATCCATCTAGCTAGGGCCATTCTCATTAATGGGTAACACCTCTTGGGCACTTTTGGTGCTTGGTTGAGGTAATACCTCGAAATATATCAAACATCCGAGGTCCATAAAGTCAGAGGTAGCCAACTGCGACAATGCATCTGCACTGGCATTCTCCGCCCATGGCACCTGCCTTACCTCGAACTCCTTGAAGGCTGACACTTTCTCTAGCACCGTCTTCAGGTATTCGACCATCCTTTATTCCTTTACTTTATAGTCTCCATTCACTTGTCACACAACGAGCTGCGAGTGACTGTGCACCACCAACTCTTATACTATCAATGCCCGTGCTAGATTAATTTCGGCTATCACTGCTTAGTATTCAACTTCATTATTGAAGGCACTAAAGTCAAATCGTAAGGCATATTCGATCTTGAATCCTTCGGGGCTGATTAGTATGATCCTTGCGTCGCTTCCCGTTCTGTTGGATGCACCATCCACATTAAATATCCAAGTCTTTTCTGCCCAAGCTTCGACAAGCTCCTAAGGTTCATCTGGGAATGTTGTCTAGGCTATAAAGTTCTACTCCTTCAGCTATTCGAAGTCTCGCATTCTTCCGTCCACTCAAACTTTTTGGATCCCTTCAAGGTTTTGAAGAAATGAAGGCACTTGTCAGTTGACCGAGACATGAATCGTCCTAGGGCAGCGACTCTACCTGTCAGCTCCTAGACTTACTTCACATTCTGCGATGATCTCATATCTCGGATGGCCTGTATTTTCATTGGGTTGGCTTCGATCCCCCTCTCCGAGATGACAAAGCCGAGGAACTTCCCCAACGCTACTCCGAATGTGCACTTTGTTGGGTTCAACTTCAGCTTCATGCCGTACTGCCTCAGTGCTTGAAGTGCCTGCTCTAAATCTCAAATATGGTGTTCTGCCTTCAGGCTTTTAACAAGCATCTCATCCACGTACACCTCCATGGTCTTTTCGATCATCTCCTTGAAGATCTTGTTCACTAACTTTTGGTAAGTGGCTCCTGTGTTTTTTAGCCCGAAGGGCATCACTTCATAGCAATACAGCCCCCCTTCGGTTACGAAGGATGTCTTCGGGACATCAGCCTCACACATCTTGATCTGATTGTACCCTGAGTACACATCCATGAAGCTCAGTGCCTCATGTACTAAAGTGGCATCGATGAGCAAATCTATCTTCGATAGGGGGTAGCTATCCTTTGGGCAAGCCTTGTTTAAATCCGTGAAGTTGATGCAGATCCTTCACTTCCCATTTGCTTTCGAGACCATCACCACATTTGATATCCATTCGGGGTATCGGATTTCATGAATGAACCTGGCCTTTAGCAACTTCTTTACCTCTTCATCTATCTTCTGCTGCCTCCTGGGGATAAAGGTCCTCTTCTTCTACTGTACTGGATTCTTAGTCGAGTCGACACTCAGATGATGCTCTATTACTTCTTGAGCTATTCTAGACATGTCCAAGGCTAACTAGGCAAAGATGTCAGAATTATCTCAGAGGAATGAGATGACCTTTTCTTGCTATTGTATTGGTATTAAGGCCCCAACTTGGAATCGACGAGTATGATCCCCTTCTTTGACGTCAACTTGCATCAGCTCCTCAGCCGGTTCCCCCCTCTAATAATTGGTGTCATCACGTAAATCTTCTATCGGGAGCGCCTCGCCTGCCTTTTCTTTTCACCAAAAGGTGGTGGCGTAACACTTTCGGAAAGCCTCTTGATCACCTCGACATTCGTCGACCCCGTTCTTGGTTGGAAACCTCATATTAAGATGTGGTGTGGAGACGATGGCTTTTAGCAGGTTTAATCCGACTTTTCCTAATATGGCGTTGTACACCGAAGTGATGTCTACTACTAGGAAGTTGATCATGACTGTTACTTGGCGGTCTCTGGTGTCGGCTCTTACTGGCAACTCGACCGACCCCTCTACTTTGACTGGGGCACCCGAGAACCCTTACAATGGGTGTTCGACCTTCTTCAACTTTTCTCTGTCTAAGCCCATCTTCTGGAAAGCTTCGAGGAATAGGATATCAGTTGATCTGTCGTTAGCCACCAAGATCCTTTTTTTCTACAATCGGCTAGGATCATGGTGATTACCAGGGCATCATCATATGGTGTCTGCACCCCTTCTAGATCATCATCTGAGAAGGAGATGACCGTCCTTGTCTTTGCCTTCTTGTTTGACCATTCAGCCACATATACGCTTCTCACATAGGCCTTTGCTTACCTAGCCGAGATGGAACTTTCTCCAGTGGTCAAGCCTCCACTGATAGTTGCTATAACCCTGGTTGGGCTTTTATGATTGTCCTTAGGGCTATGGTCAGCTTCCTCAGGTGTTCGATCCCTTTGCCATTCCTGATTGTCTCTGTAGGCTCCGCTTCTTTCACGGTAGTCTCTGTCGTCCCTTTGGCAGTTGTCCCTACGATCATTGTCGTCTTGGGCATCTTCCTTTTCGTAGTCTACAAATCGGTCCAGATAATCCTCTTCGGATCATTCCTTCTATTTCTCCCTTCAGGTGCCAACAATTTTCGGTGTCGTGGCCGTGGTCCCTGTGGAAGTGGTAATATTTGTCCATGTTGCGCCTCTCGGGATGTCATCTCATCTTCCCTCACCACTTCATGGCTCTGGCATTTGGGGAGTCTTTTATTTGCATTAGCACATCCGTCCTTCTTCGGTTTAAGGGTGCATACCTTTCAAACTTCTTCGATGGACTGGGTGCCCGATCACGTTCAGACTTTTGTCTCTTGCTTTTGAAAGGCTTATCATCTCCTCTTGAGGTCCTTTTCCTCCCCACCTTCTCTTCAGCTTCTTCGTTAGTCTGAAGGGTTTCTTCCATCTGAATGTACTTATCACACCGAGCCTTCAACTCAGCTAGGTTCCTCGATGTATGCTTCACCAAAGACCTTTTTAGCTCTTTGTCTTTGACGCCTCCCAATAGGGTTATGAATTCTTCCTTCAAGTCCAAACCTCTGATCGTGATCTTGTCCTGCTGGAAATGCTTCATGTAATTTCACAGTGACTCCCCTTCATTTGGTTAGGTTCAATGTGATCTTTTGAAGGGGTTGGCTGCTAGAGCATCCCTTCATGAAGAAGTAGCTCAGATCACTGAAGCTGTGAATCAATTTCATCGGCAGGCGATTGTACCATAACCTTACCGCTCCTCTGAACGTCAAAGGCAAGGCGTGGCACATGATATTTTCTAAAACCCAGTGGAATTGCATTGTAACTTTGAAGCCCTCCAGGTGATTAATAGGCTCTCCAGACCCGTCGTATGTCTCATACTTAGGTAGGCGAAACCCAACCGAGAGAAGATCCCTTATAACCTCATCAGTTAAGGCCGTGTCATTAGTGAGGTCTGGCTCGCGAGTGCCTGTCTGGTTCTCTGCTCCTTCCAGATTTATTCCTTCAAGTCAAGGATCATCTGCTTCAACCTTAGGTCTTCATGTCTCTAACTGTCTCCTTGACGTGGTTCTTCATGCCCAACCCCCGCAGTACGTCATGCCCTTTCTTGGGGTGCGGGGTTTCCCTTGGCAGCGTGGTTTCGTGGATTTTCCCCAGACCTCACCGACCCTGAACTACTTTTCTCACCATCTCGAGCTTTCCTTTGCTCACCATCTCGAGCTTTCCCTGGCTGGATATGAGAGCCTCTTGCGGCTCAATGGATCTTCTGAGTGACGACCTTGGAGACCTCCTTCAATGTCTCGGCCATTCGATCGTACTTCTCCTGAAGGGCGTCGAACTGCTCCTTAGTCACATATTCCTACGCCCTAGGAGGGGATGGGGGATTACTGTCTCTATACATCGAATGTTCAGCCGAGCATTGGTCCCTTGCAGAACCTTCCCGGTTGTTGTTTTCTCGTTCTTCATTGATGTCCGCTAAGGGGAGATAGATTCTGAAGGCTCTCCCTCTTTCATATTTACGCTCGGCACTGCTCTTGTTTTCTTATGATTGTAGGTTTTTCCCACCATTACTCTGTCTTTCCCACAGATGGTGCCAATCTGTTACTACCGAGAATCTGTATGAGGCTGGGCACCGATCCTACACAAGCACAGAAGGCAGAGGCCTAGAGGTGGCTCCCGGATTAGTCCTCCAACGCCCAAGTTAAAGATTCGCAGAATAGTATTTTCATAGGAGTAATGGTGTGAGCGTATTGGCTTACCCGTTCTATCTTTTAGGGTTCCTTCTTATAGGATTACCCCTTTCCGAGTCCTACTGGGATATGTCTTCCTATCTTCGTGGGGAATATTCCCTATTTGGGTATCTCCTCCTGCTCACGTAGTTAGAGTCCTCGCACGCCTCTATCATTTGGGGGGGGGACTCAAGTCTCCTTTTTCTGATCTCCGGAGTCATGGTGGTAGTTGGTATCTCTCGGTTGGGCACCACGTGTCCCTCCCTTGGATGCCATGTGTTCTTGCTTCACTGGGTAACTAATTTGAGCATATCACCTTCCTTTCATGTTTTTTGTTTGGCCTGGTATGGGCTGATCTGAGCTTGTACTTTTGGCCCTCTGAGCTTGTGTTTTTGTTGGTTGTTGACCAGCCAAGGTCGCCAGTGTTTTGTCTTGGCTCATAAAATTCCCACACTTAAGACTTACCCAAAAAAAATAAAAAATTCTCACCCTTACCACTACAAGCATATGAAGAAATGAAGAATGAAGTGGTATGTTCAAGGGCGAGGCCCAAGGGGGAGCTTGACCAGTTTATCTTCTTGTCTCACCAGCTATTACATGAACAACCCCCCCCACCCATATCCATTCCCTCTCTTATATTACAACCATCGAAGTTACATTTCTCTACACCATGTTACTTTTTAGGAAAGCATTTGTTGGAGTTTTAAGTTTCAAAACAACTAGTCTCTTTACTTTCTTCAAGTTTCGTTCATTACTGACAAGTCTAACATTGCCTCTTTAATTATTCTGTTATTACAACATTTTCATTTTATCTCTTTTTTTTTTTCTTTCTTTTTTTTTTTTTTCAGTTGTCCCCATTTGGCTCTAAAAATGTTTTCAGCTTCCAATGCTATTAATCCATAAAACACATGAATAAGATTATAATTCCATTATTCTTATTGTGGAGGTGGAAGTGCTGGCCTTTACATGGTGACCTGCCTGAAACCAATTAAAAATATTTGAATCTAGAAAAGAGGCAATCTGCAATGGCTAGTGTTAGATTTGCAATACATAAGCAACATCAAAAAAACACCATTTTTTCTGGTAGTCATTTCTCTCTACTTCTACCCCCTTTTTATTTGCTATTATGTTCTCAGAAGTTGGGAATGAGATGTATCTGGTCGTTAAAACAGAGGCTCGCATATCAACTAATTGATGGTTCTCCTTGTGACCTTACTAATAAACCCGTTAATGTTTGAAATTTCTATCAATTTTACTGGTGGACTAATAAGTTGCAACTTTCCTTTAATTTCCCCGTCTTATTTTCAAAAATAAATTGGGATTGGGTTCTTTGTATATGCTAGTCTCTCTCTCTCTCTCTCTACGCCCACAATATATAAGGGGTAGACATGTCATTTCATAGGAGGGAGGAAAGATATAGATGTAGGGAGGTGCCAGCATACACTATGTAGTCCTGTGGCATTCTTTTTCCAAATTATTTAATGCTAGGATAAAGAAAGGTTTTTAAAATGTTAAATTTATTTATCCATCTTTTATTTTAAATGACAAGATTTTTCATCCTCGAAATAGAAAAAAAAAAATTAATATACGTGTTGCAGTAGGAAATCGTCCCAAGTCTTTTGAGAAACCTTCACAAAAAGACAAACAAGAGAGGCGCTAGGCCACTCCAGCTGGGGACTCTCCGATGCCTAAGTTCAATGCGTCGTTGGTTGTGAAGCAGAAATCTCACGCTCCTTGATGCGTGGTATTGGAATCATTATTTCGCTCTGTCAATCACCATCAAATCTCGACCATTGGCTCAATTGATCTTAGTTGTTGATTCTGGCCTTGTCCACTTCTCTCAACCCTATAAATAGCTGAGTGCTCATTTGATTCTGACCTCCCCAAAATAGAGGGAGCAGGTCGGTCATGCTGCTTCAGGGAGCGTGAGGAATAAGGTAGTTCAGAGGGTTTAATCGCGCCAGTGGATACACGAGCCACGATGCATTCTATTAAGAGCATCATTACTAAGGCCGACTTTGTAAAAATCATTGTTGGAAAACCAAGTTGTGACTCAGAGCGAGTGACCCAATTTGGGTCAACAAAATAGAAATCCAAGTCAGGAGTCGTGTAAACTCGTTCTGTGTTGAAAAAGATAGGACTCAAAACGAGTCACCACAAATCTCACATGACTCGGAGTCTCTTCCCCTCTCTCCCCTCCCTGCGCCAAGCTTGTAACTACCAATTGGAACACAACATTTCACCCCTCACCCCTTCCTACACTGTTGCTATACACTCTTCCACCTCTCCCCTCGCTCCGCAATGCACTAGACCCTTTCAAATTTTCATGCGCTAAGTGTTAAATCTGCTAAGATGATTGTAGAAACGCAACCCTAAAACGATGCAGAAGACAATGGAAAAACAAGAACAAGTAATGCACACATATTTGCGAGGTCTGGTAAGATTGCCTACATCCTCGATGAGATGAGACATTGTTTCACTATCAATGGAGAATAGGGTTACAACGCTCGTCCTCATACCTCTCAGTATTGCTTGCATTACAGAGAAAGAAAACATTGCTACAAATATATAGCGAAAAGCCCTAATCCGAAAAAGTACAAAACTACCCTCAAATAAAAAATTCGAGCGGGGGTGCTATACAAGGGGGCCTCCTGCCTCTCTTGCAACCCCCATGGCCCGCTAACCGGCTAGCGGGACCGCTGTCCTGCCTATCGAGGCACTGCACAAGTACTCCCTGTATTAAATTATGACAAAATACAAGACATCGTACACCAACAATGATAAACCTATAGAATAGTAAGGAAACCAAATATGCTATTGGTTTTGTCAAGCAAACCAGAAGTTTCAACGAAAATATTTAGATGCGCCCTAGCGGGACTGCTGTCCTGTCTGTCGAGGCACTGCACCAGTACTCCCTGGATTAAACTGTGACGAAATACAAGACTTCGTACACCAACAATGATGAACCTATAGAATAGTAAGAAAACCAAATATGCCATTGGTTTTGTCAAGCAAACCAGAACTTTCAACGAAAATATTCAGATGCGCCTTCTAAATCAGTTTTGTATCTGATAATATGTAGAGCAGCAACAATTGAAAGATCTCTCAGTTGCTTCCACAACTTCTATAGATTTTCAGCGGAAGAGTGCTCTAGAACCAAATCTGCTTCAGTTTAGCCTGAGGTGACGTAGCTCTCGCAGATTCGTAGTAGCTCTTGCAGTGTTCTTGGAGCTCTCTCGTAGACTCTCAAAAGATTTTGTAAGTCTCGATGAAAAAGTCTTGAAGAAGTGTTTTTTCTCAATTATAAATTATTATAAGGGAAGAGAGCATAGTGGTTTGGTTTCCAAGGAGTAAACGGGTAATTGACAGAAAATTGGGAATCATCTATGGTCTACACGTTTGATAGTACAAACTTTATTAAATGATACATTTAATTTCCCTTGGAATGTTGCTTTTATACATTAAAATAAATATATTGAATAAACAAGACTTGTTCTTCACCAGGGTTGATTCAATCGACTTGTCAAGTTTTGAGGAGGTCAAGTCGAATTAGAAAACCTGGTTTTCCAACAATGATAAAAGTACGAAAGAAGTGCGGTATGCTAGAGGATGTTTCCATAGAGCCCTATTGACTAGGAACATGCGAACTAAGCCTGCGAACCAAAAGTCTGTCTCTACGAGGTCAGCTTCAGTAACAGGTTTTGCCTCCCTGTTCATGCCTTTGTTAAACTCGTTCTAGATCAATGGCGCATTTCGCTAAGTCATGCCATTCTCTTAGAGGATTCTGTTCGGGGTCTACATCTTCCAGAAGTTGGGTTGTGCAACTGGCGTAACTTTATTTTCACATTTTTTTTCTTGTTGAAGAAAAAAAATAGGTGGGACAACTTCACGTGTCTGGAGCTCGGACCTCCGATAAAACTCAAGGGCATGCTCTCTTCGGTTAAGAAGTGGAATAATTTATATTTCTTTGCCACTATCCACGACCATCCTCTCAGGAGTAGATGGTCCAATGTTAACCAGGAAGAGGTGAACTAGAACCTCGGCCGCGGTTCTGAAGACCTAACTATTAAGTTTGTCTCGAATTATTTAGATGGTCCAATATTAACCAGGAAGAGTTGAACTGGAAACTCGGCCGACAACCTTAATAGTTTGTCTTAATTATTGCCCATGTTTTGAAGAATGACCCACTCCAACAAATTTTGGGTGACCCGAATGGGATTTATTTTTTAGATCTGTGATAATAGCAAAGGGGTTCGTACGGTACAACCCGACCGACTACGACCAGATAGATCAACCCAAGACTTGGAGGAGTATATAATGTACTTTTGTCTTGTTGACCAATCATTGTAATTTGAGAGGTTTTTCGAGCTAGGATTCCTGAGCGAGTTTTCTTACCGTTGTTTAGGTATTTTTGAACTATATCCACTATAATATCTTTTCTACATAGTGAAAAAAAAAAATACTTCGCCCGAAGACATAGTACACCACATCTGTGAACCTTGTTAAATTTTTGTATGTTGTGCGAATCTATGTTTATTTATTTTCATATTCGTTGGTGTTTGCTTTAACACAAAAGTTATGTTAAGAGGAACCTCCCGGGTAAACTCGATGTCAAGGACCTACAGTCGAAGCCCTTCCTATAAAAGTGGGAGCTCAGCTCGGGTGAGGACCTTGCTCAGCACGGTTTATATTTTTTTTGCCCTGTGTTAGCTCTTGTTCTGACTTCACATTTTTTTTTTAAATAGTAAATCCTCTTGACGCGGCTAGGTTTGCCACCATGACCGCAGAGAAAGCGGTGCCCAAGCCTACTGTTCAAATCTCCCCGAACGAGACTACTGAGAAGGAGACTTCCCCGTCCCTCTATCGTGCCGAAGACATAAATAGTTGTCCCCATTGATCTAGGTAAAGAAATAGCAATCGATGCGGGGCAGGAAGGTCAACCAAGCGTGGTGCATTCCTTCAAGCCATTCTGTAACTTGAATTCGTAGGATGGGGCTCCCGAGGATAATATGGTGGCTAGCAAATGGATGTATAAAGGTCAACCTCCGGTTGACTTAATTGATTTTCAGGCCATTAAGGATGTCTCATTTTCTGATCAGGTTGATGGTGAGGTAAAATTTAACCAATCGCGAGGTCTTATTTCTTTTAGCCGAGTTATTTGATTATCTCACTTTTTCCTCCGTTTTTGCAAGGCTTCCTTTGGGTTTCCGATGCCACCTTCCAGTTTGAGTTCGCACATTTTTACATGGACAAGGCTCAGGGGGAGGGATCATGCCCGACTATTGAAGGCGACAGGCAGTGCCGACAACGACTACACGAGAGAGTCTCGGGTTTAAGATACTCGAGTCTCACCGGCACACTCAGATTTCTTTTATGAACATAGTGTTCCCACCTTCAATTTTTGGGTCGAGTCTGGGGTTAAACATGCAGTTCAATTTTCCCTTGAACGGGCCAAAGACTTCGACTTCTCTGGCTTCCAAGACATGCCTGCCCCGGCCATGACTGAGGCTCCTGCTATAACGGCAACAATGGAAAAGGGTGTTGAAGTAGAAGAGGGCGTTCTAGGTCAACTAGTTGGATACTTGGATCCACCTACCAAGAACAAAACTCTCCCTCAGTCACCAAGACGACTTGATCCGGGTGCATTTTCGATGCGGTGGTCGTGGTCCAATATTTTGTAATCGTTGTCTGAGATCCTTTTCTTGGACATTTTTGGATGGCAACGATCAAACTCAGTGTAGTCACTGTCAAGGTCTTCACTATCATTACCCCATATATACTCTCCTCGGCTTGTTTAAGGACGTGCCATCATCTCTGACCGGCTCAACTTACCCATTCTCTAGTTAGTAATTTCTTAATGTAATTTTGTAAAATTTTGTTAGCAAACTCATTTTGGTAGACCTGATTGGTTTGATTTCGTTTCTAATTTCGTTTGTAAAGAATCTTAATCCAATTTAAATTCTTTTTCAGAGTGAATAAATGTATTTTTTCTGTAGTGCCTTTAATTATTTTCTTGCCCTTTTTTTTCTTTGAACTTGATGTTCCTACCTTACGAGCTAAAATACGTACATGGCTTGGCTCCACAAGTAGGAGTGCCCGCTCTACCTCGGAATGAACAATGTTCAGCCGAACCTTATGCTCAGCCCTTGTTCTACCGATCCCCTTGCTCGGAAATCATGCACATGCTCTGTTTGCCCAACCTCGTTGATATCAAGCCTCTTGCTCGACCCTTATAGGCCGTGCCTCTTACTCGGTTTCCTGGAGGCTGAGCCTCCAGATCCATAACCGTGCGGCCGAACATCTTGCTCGACTTTCCTGTTGTTAAGCCTCGTGCTCGACAACCTACCCTGCATTCGTGGAGCAGGTACGCATATTTCTCACTGCTAGATCAGCGTATCTCACCTGATCACCGAATTTACAGGAGGTTTTGCCTCTCAAACTGCACAAGGAAGTTCTCTAAGTATGTACTCTTTAGACAAAGAATCGAGGACCAAATGCCATACGCTAGATTCGGAATGGATCACCACATGGGAGCCAACATACATAACCAGAGAGAATATTCCTAGAATGTCCCTAAGGATCAGAATCTTCGGAAGAATCAAGGAGTCACCTTCCCTTAGGACTCTGACCACGTGCAAGCCCACCACAAGCAACCTTGATTGAACATCTATAAATACAAGAGGTAAACCACCAAGGAAGGGGATCAAAATTTTGGAAAACTTATTAAGTATTATCTATTGCTACATTTCTGATTTAGGCATCTGAGGGTTTTTGCACCAACTCAACTCCGTGCTCTCTTCGTACAATTAGTTTGCAGGTTTCTTCTGGTACATCGAACATCTTTACAAGAACTGAGCCGGTCAGAATTCGTTGTATCATATTGGCTCCATCCATGGGAATCCGAAATCAAAGCCTAAATTTACAAAATGCAATTGCGGAGTGATCGGGTAGTGTCATCTACCGGCTGTGCCATGTGATCCTCTCATCCACGACACCCAGTTATTGCCCAAACGCAACCTTGTTGTTACGCAGGCTCCACCGGCAGTAGTGGAGGGCCTTATATTGCCTCCACCTCCAACAGCGGTGGGTACAACTCCCCCACAACCACCACTAGTAGTAGCGGAGGCATCTGATGGTTTAATCTTAGAGATTCCAGTAGTTAATGCTCAGATCCAGGATCTAGAGATGTAGATTTTAGAGATTAATAGCATGGTGAGGAATTTTATTAGACAATTCGGCTCAGCTTTTCCAACAGTGCTCATCCCACCAGTGCATTTGTGCATGGCACCTTCAGCTACGAGGCGTAGCCACACTGGGTCAACGAGCCCTAGGGGCATTGATCAGCACGCGAACCGTGTTGGGTGACCGATAAGGGACAGATCACCTTCCTCATGTCCCTGAAGGGTCTCATAGAAATAGCACAGCCCCGCTAGAGGGGTCAATGTGTCTGTCGAGACATTTGGCTGGAGCAGTGGAGTGTTCCCCTCCACGTGTCGAGATGAATCCCTAACGCAATGGGAGAACTTAAACCTGCATAGAGGGAAGAAATGACACGTCCACCAGGGCACTAAGTCAAGTCACCTGTCGAGGGAGGAGGTTCATTCATGACACAGGAATGAGCATGCAGAGCAACCCCCCGCATGGGTGACTCAGATTGACCGAAGGACTCGTGAGGCCAATCCGAGGCTACCTACAAAAGAAGAACTGGAGCGATAGGACCTAGAATAGTGCCTCTAGTGACAGAGTAAGAAAGTTAATGGGCTACAAAAGCCAGCATCAGATCTAGAAACTGCACCCACACATAATGCCTTGTCCGACGAACTGATGAATGTGGTTCTTCCAAGGGGTTTCAGTATGTGTACCTTTGTGATGTATGATGGAACAACCAAACCATCTGACCACTTGCGGCATTATAGTTCAATAATGACTGTATATGGGAAGTCGGATGCCACCCTATGTCGAGCTTTTCCTGATTCTCTAAAAGAAGCAGTGATTCTTTGGATGTCTAATCCGAAATCGAAATCATTTCAGAATTATGATGAGTTAACCAAGGCTTTTCTCATAAGGTTTCAGGAAAGCATGAAGCAAAGGCAAACACCTACGAACTTGACGAACATGAAGCAGAGGCCGAGCGAGCCGATCAGAGAGTTTTGCACTATTTTTACCAAGGCCACGTTGGAGATCAAGAGCTTACTCAATGGATAGCTTATAGCTCATTATGCAAAGCCATCACTCACCCTGAGCTGGTGCGATCCCTGGCCCTTGACCTGCTGGAGACCATGACCGAACTACTTTGAAGATGTAACCAGTATGCCAATATGGATGATGTGCTTGCTTCCAAGGGGAATATCGATAAACCGAACTAGGCTAACAAAGACAAAAAAAGACCTTAGCGGATGAAAGTAGATGATCAAGAACTAAAGAAAACTAGGTAGGATCGTCCCATTGATAAGGTTGAAAACTCATATCAATATGAGTTAAATAGGTCTCGGACAAATCAACTACTAGAAATCTAGGACCAACAGTTCTTTCGCTAGCCAAGGCTGATGTTCGCGATATCAAAAGAGAGGAATCCCAATAAGTATTTCAGGTATCATAGGGACCATGGGCACGATATGGAGGATTGTAAGGCACTAAAGAGAGTGATGAGCAAACTTATCGTGGTAAGATACCTAAATAATTACTTGAAGCAACAATTCAGAGAAAGTCGGTAGACTCGGGATGAAGTCGGGCCGAGCCAAAGGCCAGTCGAGCACAGAGACAAAGATTGGGGAGATGTACGCAATTGTTCAATACCAACCAGCCTATTGGCCTAATAATCCTTACTGTTTTGGGGGGACCTGACAAATAATCAGTAAGAAAGGCAAAAGCTCATACTCAGTTCTTTTGCACCGCAGAACAACCTGGGAAAAGTAACCGAGCCGACCATGTGATCTCCTTTTATGACTCCAACTTAGAAGGCTTAAATTGGCCACATAATGATGCTATCATGGTCTAACTGGCCATCACTAATCGCCCATTCCATAGGGTACTGATAGATATTGGAGCTTCTATTGATCTCATGTCTTATGAAGTACACCAGAAGCTTGGTTTTGGGGTGGATAGATTGAAGCCAGTGGGTGGGCCTTTGTACGGATTCCCAAGGGTGTCCTCTTAGATAGAAGGGACCATAGAACTACCTATGACAATTGGTGAAAGTCCAAAGTCATCTACAGTAATTGTCACTTTTATGGTGGTAAGGGTCGCCTCTGTATACAATACAATCCTTGGATGACCCGTCCTGCCACTCCCACCTACAATGAGTCACATTGATTACTCATGAAAATATGTGTGCTTTTCACAAGCTCTCTGTCCTTGAGGCTGGTAATTCTGCCCCCACTCCAGCTGCCAATATTGTGCACTGGTCCCATTTCCACATGGTATTTTGGCGCCTCTTTTGGTCATGGATCCTCTTGGCGTCATGGGGGGGTGGGATGGCAAATTTGGTTGTGCTGTGATCTTTCTTCTCAGGGGGGTTCCTCTATTGTATTATCTGCCAGCACACAAACCACTACTTGGTACTTTTGCCCCCTTCTTAACCTAACCCTTACTATCATACCCTTATAATCCTAGCCCATGCCCTCTCATGATGCCCCCTACTACCTACTACACCTATCAAATCCCCTTGCTTCCCACACCACCTTATCTCCTACCAAGACCTAACCCGGTACCCTGATACAAGGGCCTCTCACCATGTCACTCCAAATCTCCAATCCTTTTCTAATTATGATAGCTTCACCCATCAGGATCATCTCCATGTTGGTAATGGTGAAGGTACTATAATTTCTAACATTAGCCACTCTTCTTCCCCTCCTCTTCTCTCTTTTTTAAACTCAATAATGTCTTACATGTTCTTGCAATCTGCAAACCATTTTTATTTGTCCAAAATTTTTGTCAGAATGATAATGTCTTTTATTAATTCTATGCCTCTCATTTCTTTTTAAGGACTAGGTCACCAAGACAATTCTTCTTTCAGGTCGAGCAGCAATGACCTCTACGCACTCTGGGCTCCTTCCTCTACCCCTCCTTTTGTCAATATTTCCTAACGAACGTCCATCGATGGGTGGTATCGTTGCCTCAATCACCTGCACGAGCATCTCCTTAGATTTATGTTGTCACACTCCATTCACACAGAACCAGACCGGTGATCGGGTTAACACCGGTTAACCCAAACCTGCCAGGATGATCTGATACAGTATCCCGCCATAGCATACACACAACTAAGAAAGCATTCATCAGTTCAGCGGAAGACTTAATTTTACCTGTAAATATTCCCATTATACTTGATACCCAAATTGTAATACATAGTTAAGTACATGTGGGCCCGCAGGCATGATATTTACACAAAAGAATACAATTTACATATCAAGTACACAAAAGGGATCATCAAAAACACAAAGGGTACAGTTCGGTTCGATATCAAAAGTAGAGCTCAGCTTGGCATTAAAGGTAAAGCTCAGCTCGGTATCAAAAGGTAAAGCTCAGCTCGGTATCAGAAGAAGAGCTCAGCTCAGTATCAACAGTTAAGCTCAGCTCAGCATTAGAGCTGCGGTCCAGCAGCGCAGCCCCCGCACGAGCAATCCGTGCCGTGCTCTAATTCCTCGGGGACCCACCAATCCTCCTCAGGGAATTCAACTCTGGGGCCCGACCCGTGCTCTTCAGGTTGATCACCTGCAAAATCATCTAAAAGAGATGCACACGTGGGATGAGCTCACTAGCCCAGTAAGTGAAAAGAAGGACCACACAGCAGTCCACACAACAAATCACAACCATATGCACTATATGCTATGCAATTCATTTTAATCACTCCCACCTAATCAACATTACTAAGTCTTTAGTTTAGTGCTACTACAACCACAGTGCGTGTATACTCCGGGTACGAGCCACGAACTCCATCCCGCGATACGTCCATAGGGCTGTCGGAGAAGGCCCACTGTGAGTACCCGAAAAAGTAAAACATGTCGACCACCGGCTCTCAACATAAAGTAAATGATAGAAATTAAAGGTGCTGACTCCAGTAATTTAAAAGCAGTACGATTAGCCCTCTTGAATATACCACCGGGGTTGTCGACTGTCCTAATGACCAGCCGGACGTATGTCTAACCGCTACAGTGACCCGACAACCGCGACCATTGCTTCCCCCAAATGGTAATCCAACACCTCAACCCTGTTGGGAAGGGTCGTAGCACGGGAAGGTGATAATCCTACACCGCATGCTCCTATATGACAAAGTACGATTGCATAGTGCCTCCGCGTCCCATTCCACGGGCCACCAATGCTCTCGTTTCCAAGCCGACTACGGCATCTAGTCTATTAATGTATTATGCACAATGGTGTCAACATTCATCTCATAAGCACATCATCATTTAACATTGAGAAAATAATCACAACACATATGGCATAAGATAATGTGAGGATGGCTAAGCTACATATAATTTGCATGATGACATGGCTAATCTAGATACAATGGGATGATGCACAATAAGCCTTAAAATAAGGCCAAACGTCCTCTCCCGACTTACCTGTAGTGTACAAAGGCTCATGCCTGGTACGGGTGAGATCCGGTGCGAGAAGCGTACGTGTTGGTGAACCTAACATAAGTGAATGGGGTTAGTATTTCACCATTTTGGGATCAAAATTAACACGACCCAATGACAAAATCATGTTTAGAATCCTAAAAGAAGGTCGCACGTCCATTTTGGGTCCGTTCGGACGTAAAAATCACGTTGGGAGCCTCTCGGGTGGGTCGGACAGCCCACCTGTCATGACCCACCAGTCAAACCCACCGATCATGATCGGTGGGCAGGTTGGCCCGCCTGTTGGGCCCAAGGGTCTGCCCTCTCAGGCGGGTGCCCTCAGGCGGGCCATTTGGCCCATCGGTTTGGCCCACCGATCTTGGCGGGAAGTGCCATTTTTCCCCAAACTTCCGCTATCCTTTAGGGAATCAAATGGGGCTTTTCCAAACCCATTCTTCACACATTCAAGGTCTCACAAGATGGTTCTAACCTAGATCTAGGTTAGATTTAAGGAATGGAAAGCCATCTTACCTTCTTTGCTCAAGAACTCCTTCAAAACCCCAAAATCACTTCAAATCACCAATGCTCTTGCAACCGTGGAAACCTTTCTTCAAATCCTTCAAAATCAATACATAAACCATCTATTAAATCTTAGATTCATCATCTCAAGGGGAATTTACAAGACCTCAAGAAACTCTACCCAAATCAAGGGTTTTACTTGGGTATGGTGAAAGCTTAAGGAATCTAGCCTTTGCTCACCTCTAAACGTAGATCTCGTGTTGGAGATCACTCTTTTGACGTCGGAATGGGAAGATCAACCATCGACGCCGCTGAAATCCATCTCTTCTTCCTCTTCCTCTTTTTTCCCTTCTTTTCTCTCTCCTCTTTACTCTTTTCACCAAACATCCGAGTGTCATCAATGAGAAAAAAGGAAAAAAAAATATAATGATGGCTATTTATACCTTTTAAGATCTCTTGTAACCTCATGGGTGGGTCACTCAGGTGGGCAGATGCGCCCACCTGTGACAGCCCACTTGAGGGCCAAAACTTGGCTAACAAGTAGGATTTTGACAGAATTCGGTTCTCGGCATGAATCTCACTCTTGGCATAAGATGTAATATATGTATGCGCCTTAAGATACAGCTACATACCTGCTTTATCCATACATGACCTTATGATATGTGCATGTACACGGCTTGGGTACACCCGTCTCCTCTGGCACTGGCTCGGACTTATCTGGCCAGCCGGTGTTCAAGGTCACCGTTGCCATCATGGTCCATAAGGAACCCGCCTTAACACTCTCCGATTCGGGTCCTGTATGGTTAAACCAGGTCAACCATGTAATCAGACCAGGTTTGAGAAGTAGGGTATTACATTTACCCCCCCCCTTTCTGAAAATTTCATCCTCGAAATTAGCGTACCTGATTGTTCAAAAAGATGAGGGTACTTGGCTTGGATTTCATCCTCTTTCTCCCAGATGCTTCTTCAAGTGAATGATTTGCCCATCGCACCTTTACATAGGAAATGGAGCGGTTGCGAAGGGTTTTCACCTTTCGGTCCAAAATTTCAGCTGGCTGCTCTGTATAGGTCATATCAGCTTCTAGATATTCTGGTTCCACGGGTAATACATGAGATGGATCATGAACGTATCGCTTCAACATGGATACATGAAACACGTTATGAACATCCCCGAGTGAAGGTGGCAGAGCAAGCATGTAGGCTACTGAGCCAACCCGAGCTAAGATCTCAAATGGACCAATGTATCTTGGGCTCAACTTCCCCTTTCTGTGAATTCTTTGTAACCCCTTTGTAGGAGAGATCTTGAGAAACACCTTTTCTCCTAGCTGAAATTCAATGTCTTTTTTGCGGGTGTCTGCATAGCTCTTTTGACGAGACTGAGCTGCTTTAATCCATTCTTGAATAACATCGACCTTGTCACAAGTCATCTGTATCATTTCAGGTCCTAACATTCGGCGTTCGCCTACCTCATCCCAATACAGAGGAGTGCTGCACTTCCTGCCATATAATGCCTCATACGGAGCCATCCCAATTGTAGCTTGGTAACTGTTGTTATAGGCAAACTCCATAAGGGGTATATATTCTTCCCAACTACTACATATTTCCATTGTACATGCCCTGAGCATGTCTTCTAATATCTGTATGGTTCGCTCCGACTGACCATCAATCTGTGGGTGGAAAGCAGTACTCAAATTCAATTGTGATCCCAAGGCACGCTGGAAGCTTTTCCAAAATCTGAAAGTGAACCTTGGGTCCCTATCTGATACAATGCTCACTGGCACTCCATGCAAGCGCACTATGTTATCCATGTAAAGTTGTGCTAATGTGGCCATAGAGAACTTGGTCTTGATGGGAATGAAATGAGCAGTCTTAGTAAGCCGATCAACGATCACCCATATCGCTTCCATCCCCTTAGGTGTACATGGTAGTCCGGTGACGAAGTCCATTGTAATCCTATCCCACTTCCATTTTAGTACTGGGAGTGGCTGAAGAGTACCATAAGGTCGATGCCTCTCAGCTTTTACTTTCTGGCATGTAAGACAAGTCGCTACATATAGAGCTATTGTGCCTTTCATGCTTGGCCACCAGTAATTTTGTTTGAGGTTTTTATACATCTTTGTACTTCCTGGGTGGAGTGAGTACTTAGAGCTATGTGCTTCTCGCACTATCTTGTCTTGTATATCCAAATCATCGGGTACACACAATATGCCTCGAAACATCAATGCCCCATCACTGGGTAAAATAAAATCTGGGTCGTTCATTGTTTGATCTTGAACCTTAACTCTGATCCGCTGCAATTCAGGATCCAAAGGTTGTTTCATTATTACGTTTTGCCTAATAGTCGGATGCACCTGTAGAGCCATCAAGGATACAGTCAACCATTTAAGGTTTTCTGGTTGACGTTCAAACCCTAAGGTTGCTCCTTCATATAAGAGAGCTTCATCCATTAGCGTCGCCTCTTGTACAAGTGATGGGTTGACTACTAAGTACGAGAGTGACACAGTCTGTGCCTTCCGACTCAATGCATTTGCCATTACATTCGCCTTGCCGGGATGATACTGAATGTCGCAGTCATAATCCTTCATGAGCTCAAGCCATCTCCTCTACCTCATGTTCAAATCCTTCTGGGAGAAAAAGTACTTAAGGCTCTTATGATCACTGTATATCTCATACTTCTCCCCATACAAATAATGTTGCCAAATCTTAAGGGAAAAAATGACTGCGGCTAGTTCCAAGTCATGAGTGGGGTAGTTCTTCTCATACTCCTTTAGTTGTCGAGAAGCACACGCTATCACCTTTCCGCGTTGCATGAGAACACAACCCAACCTAACTTTGAAAACATCAGTGTAGACTGTCATTCCACCTGTGCCTCCAGGGATGGTCAACAAAGGGGCCGACACCAACCTCTTCTTCAATTCCTGGAAACTCTTCTCACATTCCTCTACCCAGTCGAATTTCACACCTTTTTTGGTTAATTTAGTTATTGGCGCTGAGATTCGAGCAAAATTTTCAATGAAGCGCCGGTAATATCCAGCCAAACCCAAGAAGCTTCTAATTTCAGTGACATTTTTAGGGCTTTCCCACTCTACTGCTGCTTTCACCTTATCAGGATCCACCTCGATTCCGGCCTTAGACACTATGTGCCCCAGGAATCCAACTTGCTCAAGCCAAAATTCACATTTGCTGTATTTGGCAAACAATCGTTGTTCTCTCAACCTCTGTAACACCATTCTCAAATGTTGAGTGTGCACCTCTTCTGTCTTGGAGTAGATCAAGATGTCATCAATAAAAATAATTACCCATTTATCGAGGACATCATGAAATACTCGATTCATTAAATCCATGAATGCTATCGGTGTATTGGTTAACCCAAAAGATAACACTAGGAACTCATAGTGACCATACCGAGTCCTAAATGTTGTTTTGGGTGTGTCGCTGCTCTTTATCTTGAGCTGATAATAGCCTGATCTAAGGTCTATCTTTGAAAATACCTTGGCACCCTGCAGTTGGTCAAATAAATCATCAATGCGTGGCAATGGATACCGGTTCTTAATGGTTAGCTTATTCAATTCCTAGTAATCAATGCACATACGCAAGCTGCCATCCTTCTTCTTGACAAACAATACTGGGGCACCCCAAGGTGAAACACTTGGGCGAATAAACCCCTTTTCCAATAATTCCTGCAACTGCATCTGCAACTCCAATTCGGCTGGTGCCATCCTGTATGGAGCTTTAGACACTGGAGCTGCTCCAGGAACCAAGTCTATGGCAAACTCCAACTCTCTATCAGGCGGTAAATGCATCAGATCATCTGGAAAGATGTCGAGAAACTCTT
>NW_024868244.1:0-38467 GCF_013358625.1 Macadamia integrifolia
TTCAGTTTCCGATACTAGTAATGAGGGAACATGTGCTCCTTTGGAAAGAAAAATTACTAATTTATTTACTTTGGGATCTCTCCATAGCAAATTGCATTCACAATCTATCAAATTTATACTTTATAATCATTAACTAAAGATAGTGCTGTTTCCAACACACTCCTTTGTCCAAAATTTTAACATTTCCAGATCTATGCCACCCATCTTTAGTAGGGCAAAGTCATAATATGTAATTCTTCTTTGGTGCTGATATTATTGTTTGGGTCTTTAAGTCTTATCTTCTTCCAATTGCAGGTGAACTTTCTGACCAAGCTAGTTGCTTTGAGACCTGGAAAAAATGTCCAAGATATGATAAAAAATGTAATGCAAGGAAAAGATGAAGGTGCAGACATCTCAGACGATGGTGAGGACGATGCTGTCAGACCATTATCAGGTGGCATTGCGGGAAGGGTGAGTTCCTATATAGTTTTTAAGTAAAATTTCAAACCCTTTGTCTTGGAAAGCATGCTTACATGAATATTGGCATTGTGGAAAACTGAAACTGCAAGTGTAATTTCCAGGCCAGTGTCACAGGTCGTAGACCACTTCCTGTGCGTCCCGGAATGTTCCTTGAAACTGTTTCCAAGGTATAAGGGATCATAAACTTTTAATTGCTGCTCTTTGGTCAAATATGGAGTGTATCATATATTAATATGTATTTTCTCAAAAAAAAAAAAAAAAAAAAAAATTCTAATGTTTCTATTTCATGTAACTGTTAGGTTCTGGGTGGTATCTATTCTGGAAATGTACCTGGCATTACAGCACAGCATCTGGAATGGGTAACCTGCCTTTGCTTTGGTCACTGTTTCATATTTCAGATTTCTTATAACATCTTAGTGAGAAAACAATCAAGAAACCTTGGCTTTTGGGCTTGGTCGTGTTTGTTGAGTTCAAGCCAAGCTTACCCAGCGGAAGAAATATGATTACTTCCTGAATTGGTTTGTGGATGTATCAAATTCCTATTCTTTTCTTCATGATTTTGAGAAAAATATTGAGAGTCTATCATCTGAATTTTATGTTTTAGTTTATTTGTTAAATTATTTGAAACGAATGCTTAGTGGATATACAGGCATACTGTGGTACACCATTAATGCAGGATGCCGACATTTGTCTGAGTCGCACACACGTTATACCTGATGTTGCCAACTCTATTTTTCCATTATTAGCCCATCTACAAACATGCTTCTACTTTCCACTAAAAGATAAAAATAAAAACAAATTTCCTCTAGTTTTCTCCTTAGATTTCTCTAAATTTTAGAAGGGCTTCTGTTAACTGATGACCAATTCACAAGAGCTGTTTTTCTTGTATGTAGGTTCATCAAAAGACCCTTCAAGTTCTCCAAGAAATGGCATTCTAGTTTTCTGGCAGATAACTTATATTCCGATGCAGTGCCAAGCCGTTTTTGCCAAGTTCAGGTGATGATTATAAATTTTCTCTTTGTGCCTGAATGTAGAGGCTTGTAGGCTGGGTTTTGTGTTGTAATGGCTTTAGATTCCTGAAATTTAGAAACTCTGGTATCATTTGTATATATACGAAAGCATAGAGAGAGTATTAAAAAAAACGTTCTTATTTCTGAGATCAGAAACATCATCCCTTTCACGTAAATCCTCTGGCTCCATTTGTTTCGACATGAAAGAGTTGGTAAAACAAATTTTACCATAAAATTAGAATTTATGCTGTTTGTTTTGTCCTTTGAAAAAATGTTCGTTAGAGAAATTTTTTATCAAATGCTATGCGTTTGGCAGAAAACACCATGACTGATTTTATGCCTAAAATGTGCATATAACAACCAGTGAATCATTAACTTTATTCCTCAATAAAATCGAAAGAAACAAAGTCGTGACTCGTGAGCATCCTCTCCAAGAGATAGTTTCCTATATCCAACACTGAGCTTGCTCGAACAAATTAAGCCATGAGCATCTGCAACAGGAGAAGCTCTTCTGAAAACTGTTCCTCTATTGGAGGTAAGAGTTTGGTTTTAGTCACCAAAACTGTTCTGCCTTCCCATCCCTCCATCATTCTGTTCGCATCTTCAGGCCCTAATTTTTTTTTCACGTCAGGGAGGGTGTTTCATACCCTCAGTCATTAATCAGAAGAGGGTAGGCTCTGGAGGTTTCCCCAAAGTTATCTGCACAACTCCTCCCTCTGTTTGTCGTTCGCCTGGATTCAGCGGTAGAAGGATTGACCAAGGTACGCTCTCAATTCTCAATCTCCATTTCCATCTCTCGTCTTCTGTTTTTCTCTTCTCCCTATTCCTTCTCTATTTTGTTGCTCTATTACGATATCGATGATGCATATGGTGGTGGTGGTTTTGGTTTTCTTGTTTCTATTTCGACTGATTGAAGTAGTAATAATGTGATTATATTTTGTAATATGTCTTGAAATTTGGATTGCCGGATATTAACTGAACATGTCTTCAGGATTTCGGATCATTTCTCTAAAGTTAGATGGGGTTTTCCAGCTTCCAAGTAGTTGACCCGCTTGATGTTTGACAGCCATTGTTAAATTAATGTTTAGAAGCTTAGCTTCTTTCTTGTTTCTTCTTAATGTCAGTTTATAACGTGAAAGAAATTCTAGCTTTAGTACATTAGGGATTTCTGACTTTTTCAAGGCACTTCCTGACCTAGTAGGCACATGGTTTTATCACACAATCAGGGACTCAGGTTTCTTCACTACTTGTTTTTGTTTTCGCCTTCTCGGTGGTTTCATTTTTTGTTTTATTGATTTTGATCTTAGTACTTAGTGATTCTTAATGAGTTGATGTGGCTTAATGTTGATTTTTTGATGCTTATGTTATATATGTTATATGTTAAGCATACTTTCGTGCTTAGCGGGGCTGTCAAGAATTCATTTGCTCCTTTCTCCTTTCTCCTTTCTCCTTTCATAAAAGTAGGTTGGGTTTGGGTGATGAATTGCCTTGGTGGTGGACGTAATACATGTAGGATGCTTTGGCTTGGCCGATCTATATTGATACGTCAGGTAGACAGCCGGTACCTTGTTATAGTTTATCGTAATAGGCCTGTGGCTGATCCATAGTGTTGCGTCAGGTAGACAACCGGCATTTTATTATACTCAGCCATAAACAGTCAATCTTTTTGCATTGATCCTTGTGCTCGTCCTTGCTTGGAACATCCATGTAGTTGAACTTGTTAAGTTGGGATAAGGCTTTGGTTGTTGTATGGTTTTAAGTATCGGTGCGTATCATGCCGTATCGGTAGGCATTGGCACGATACATACCCATACGCTACGGGAAATTTTGGGCCTCTTTTTGTGTATCGGCGTATCGTACGTATCGTATCGTGTCGTACCGTATCGATACCGATACGTACGATATTCTACGATACGAACTTTTGAAAATATGAAAATTCCCGAGAGTATCGGTACGTATCGAAGGTATCGTGCAGTATGGAGCCATATCGTACCGTATCGGTACGATACAGCTACTTAAGTGTGAATTTTTTGTTGTTATACGGTACGATACGGCTACTTAAGTGTGAATTTTTTGTTGTTTGAAACAAACACTTCACACTCTCACCAACAGTTTTCTATATTTTGCTTCTTTCTTCCCCTTTGATTCACACACCTTTTTGGAGACTCAAATGGTAGATTGAAAGAAATATTGTGGAAGTGAATGGTTCAAAGAAGGAGAGAAACATAGTCCAAGAAGAACCTTGAAGGCTTGAACTTGAAAGTTGAAACATTTGAATAGTAAGTTCTTGAATCTTTACTCACTTTTTTCAACTTTAACCTTATATTTTCAAGTTTTTTTTATAAATCTAAGGTTCATCATACTTAGAATCACATTTTATGCATCATTATTATATGAAATCATTGGATTTATAAGGATTTACAAACTTTTTTCAAGAGAAAATGAGGGTTTCAATTTTTTTCAAATTTCTTAGATCTACTCATGCTCAATGGTTAAAAATGTTTAGATTTTTTATATGTTATGTAAAAACAAGTGCTCTACAACTTCCATGGAAATTTTTGATTTTTCTCAAAAAAAATATATTTTTTAAAATTTTTTATTCCGAAATTAATTAAAAAAAAAAGAAAAATCCCCAATTTTTTTTTTTAGAAAATTTAGTTCATTCAACTCTTAAAAATAATGTCATAACTTATAATTACTAAATACATGATTTCAAATGAAACCCACATTTTTTCCCCAAAAAAGTGAGGGTTTCAAATTTTTTTTTTTTATTTCTTAGATCTACTCAAATATATTGGTCCACACTTTGTTGATTTTTTATATGTTCTTTAAAAACATTTAATCCACAACTTCTATAAAAAAAAATTAATTTTTCTACAATGAATGGGAGACCCACTACCATAAATATTTCGACCGGGGTAAATATTGTGCATATATTCGACAAGTGCAGAATATCATCGTAGTTGCTCCTATTGAAGAAGAAGGTCCTAGCCAAGGATTTGAACCACCACGACACTCTTCACGACACTCATCACAGTGGCAATAGCAATGAGGAAAGAAAAAACTGTAAGAAACTCAAACCTCATCATTTTGAACATTTTCAACTTAATATATTTGTCTATCAATACGTTACCCTCTACTTAAGTATTTATGCATTCTACATGTTATATATAGTTTTTTTTAACTGTTTTTTTATGCAAAAGTGTATAAAAATGTGTTCCCTATCCATTTATGTGCATATTTTTAGCGTATCTTAGCGTATCTCCGATACGATACGATACCCTTCGATACGTATCTTAATTTTGACTGACCGATACGGCGATCGATATCGATACTTTAATCCTTGGTTGTTGTTTTAGTACATTAGGGATTACATTGTGTGTGAAAAGTGCGAAGTTTAAATCATAAGAATGCTTTTCAAATCAAACTTCTCAAGATGGTTCAAACTAGGGGTGTAAGTTTGGCCCAAACCCACCTTGAGCTCAAACCCTGTCTAAATCAGTTATGAGGGTCAACCCGGCCCGGCCCGGCCCGGCCCGACCCCAACCCCAACCCTGACCAGGGTTGGGCTGGGCCTGGGTTGAGACCTAGGCCCAGCTTGGCCCAACCCGGCCCGATTTTGACCTTGATCTATTATTGTGTTTAGTAATAGTGTTCCCCTTCCCTTAGACCCACATCATATGTTGCACAAGTGTTACACAAGCTGTCTGTTACACAAGCCACATACTCTTACCTATTGAGCTAAGATGACTAAATGACCAAACTATTTCCCAACTAACATCATGTGTTACACAAGCCACATACATTTACCTATTGACCTAAGACGATCAAATGGTCAAACTATTTCCCCCCTGTTCTTTGCATAGGTTGTCTGTGTCTCCTGTCATGTATTGATATGAACTTTAGATACAATAAAAATCATGAAGAATTGGGCCAAATTTTGGCTTGTCCAGTTTCAGGTGATGCCAGGCCATTAAAAGGTCTATCTTATAACCAACTTGACAACCTTGCTTGCTGCAAATGGATTAGGGGGTGGAAAAGGGCTAGCCTAGTTTTGATGTCCCCCCCCCCCCCTCTCTGGTTTGGTAAGTATAGGCTTAACATTTGTGACCCTTTGTAGGAAAAAAAAAAATATAGGACCAGCCATGGTCAACCCGGCTCAACCTGAGCCCTGTAGGGTTGGGCCTGAGTGTGAACTCGATGGGGTTGCATTGGGGTTTTAAGAAACCTGGCCCTATTTGACCCCTAGTTCAGAATAAAGAGTTCATAGGGCCAATTTTTTTGTAAAAATAGGATTTGAAATGTGGTGATTGATGACCCAAAAAAATCAATTTTTTTTGGTTCTGTTATAGTCTTGGGATTAACCGAAGAAGATGATGCTTTTGGAAGTAGAGCTGGGTTAATAAAATCGAGAGATGTGTTTTATTCAGTGTGATTAATTGAAGAATATAGTTAAGGCCAAGCATGTTTTGTGGTGGAAATTTTTTAGCAATAGTGTATACATAGAATGAGTATAGCTGAGAGTATGAGGTTGAGAAGAACACATAGCAAGACTCAAAACAGTAGAAAAACTGTAAATGCATCTGCAGGAACATACAGGGAGCGGCAATAGTTGACAATAAGTGAAGTGACTTGCATTATTTGGTTATGTGCAATGTAAGATCAGTGGCTACACTACATCAGTGAGGAGTGATATCAAGCAAGTTGAAAGATTTAGAAGGACAAGGGGAGGGCCAATAGTGACTTGGGGCTGTAGGAATGAGATAATACATGACTGAGTGCCTAGAGTGGAGTGGCTGAGAGACACTAATGTAACTGACGCTTAGAGCCAGTATGACAGTAGCAGTTAATTAAACGATTCAAGATTGTTCAAGAAACTGGCCAAAGTGCCCACCCTACTCTAGGGGAAACATTCAATTCCTTGTCCATTAAGACAGAAAAAAGAGTACAAGTTCACCACATGACACTAGGTGATGGGGGTTTCAGAACCTATGCGTGAGTCTGCTGTGCTCTCCAATGGCTCTTCCTTATGTTGTGCTTGAGAACTACGAGCTATCTCTACATCATATAGAGAAACTCATTTCATTGCGCTGCGCATTCTCTACCTTTCTTAGAAGATCTTTAATGAAACTTATAATTCAATTTTATCTACATGTCAACGCAATCAACGGAACAGAAGACACAAGAGGAGAACAGAGTATTTCATTCCAGCTACGAGTGAGTTTGTATTTTTATTGAACTTAATCAACGTAGGTGATAGAAATCGAGAACTAAAATTCATTTAAGGTTGGGATGGGAAAACTAACATGACAGACAACTTGGAAGATATACATAATGTTTATTTTAGTTAAAATGTAACAGCCACAAGTGCAAGCATGAAGAAATGCATACCCACTAAGATAGAAAGTTGCTGGACTTCAGCACCTTAAAGAGAACCACCAATCTCAACCTTGACGGATGATTTGGTCATTTTAACTGTTAATCCCAGGGTGAGACCGCAAGTTGAACCTTTTTTTTTTTTAGCAATTTACATCCCGTCTATTGTACTTTGTTCTTATTACATCCTCCTCCACTGTGTTTTCAGAAATTACATAATCCTCCCCTGTGAGATGAAGCTGTTAGAGTGGTGTTAGTTTTGAATTGTAAAAAAAGATTTTAGCCTTTTCTAATTGAACCACAAATCAAATACCTATTTCACCCCTAGTGTTTCTTAAAACAATCTTTCCCAAAATTGAAAAGAGAAGATTTAGGGTAGTGATAACCTAAGTATTGTGAAAGAGGTAGTCACCATCTTCGACGAAGGTGAGGTAGTGATTAGGCGACAGCGAAGGCAACAACGACGAAGAAGGCAACAACGATGACGAAGAAGGATTTTGTTTTGGTAATGGGGTCTTGACGCTAGTAGTGGTTTTGATGTTCGAAGTTAACCAGTTAGCGTCAATTATGACTCGAACATTGTCGAAGTTCTGCGTTGGTAGCCTAAGTTTGCCGTTTGCCTTTCGCCAAAGAAGATAGGGATGCGGAGTAGATAGAGAAGGGGGCGGAGTGGGTTGAAGTGGGAAGTCTCCATGTATATCAGGATTGTGCGGTTGGAAGGGTGAAATAGTCTCTTACCAATAGGGGTGTCAATCTTGAGCCTGCACTGGTAGGCTTGACCGAGCCTGACTCGCTTAAGGCTCGACTGAACCGGCCCGTTTAATAAAATCTCGACACGTTTATTAAACGGACGTTTACGGTGTAGGTTATTAGCCCGTCGGGCACCTGACCGATCCGACTCGTTTAAGAGCCTGCTTGAACCGAGCCATTTAGCCTGACAGACCCGACCCCTTTAAAATTGCCTAAATACCTATTTTACCACTACTAATACAAAATAATAGTAAAGACTTTGTAATAAAAAATCTATGATAGATGATGTTGAACACGGTATTACATCCAACATTGTAATAAAATAAAATAGGGTATTTTGAGATGTTTTAATAGGGAGTGAATGAAGGGCAGACAATTCTTGTGGAGAACAATCACTACGGTGCTTGTCATAATCTCTTTTTTTTTTTTTAACCATGATCTCATATATGATTAAATGTTCAAATGGAAGATTTCTGGACATTTAATCCACTTAAAAAAATATTTTAGGGGGGGCCCGTTTAGAGCCCATTTATACTTAAGTAGGTCCGTAGCCCGTTTAAGGTAGCCTGATTAAAGCCCCACACTGACCGGCCCGATTACAAACCGTACCATGCCCCCTAAACCTAGGCCCGTTTAAGTAAACGGGCGTTCACGGTGCAAGGGTTTCACGCCGTTAGGCCCGGTTAGGTCTGATTGAGATCGGCTGGGCCCGATCGATTGACACCCCTACTTAACAGTATTGAAGTGTAAATTAGGTATTATCGAAATATTAGTCTAACTTAATAGTGTGATTATTTTAGTAAAAGCTAACATACTACATGGGAGGATTATGTAATTTCTGAAAACACATGGAAGAGGGATGTAATAAGAGAAAAGTACAAGAGAGGGCATGTAAATTTTTTTTTTAAACCGGCTTACAAAAGTTTCCCTAAAATAGGCATGTGTAGAAAGATAGGTGAACTAGAACACCTAATTGTGCCGCATAGAAGGGTGATTCAACCTTTATGTGTTGGGAAGGGACATGGATCGCCTTACGGTAGGGTCGACCATTTCAAAACTTAAAATTATAACAAAGAGGAAGATCATGGTTACCTTTATATTCACAGTTGCAATTCTCCACTTGATCTTAATCCTTCATAAAGTGTTCTTCCCACAGGGTAGCAACCATTCCCATCACTGTTTGCCACCACCACCATCATCATCTCACACTAACTAGGGTTTCACGAACCCTTGCCCGCACACACTCACACACTCACAATGGGAGCGAAGAGCTTCAAATCATGTGTGTGTCCTAGTGTCAAGTGCCCCTACTATCACCTGTATGATGTTACTCTTTTATTTCGTTTGCTCATCCATACATGTACATACAAGAAAGAATCCTCCCTACTACCATTGGGGGATGTTCGCGCGGGCTATGAAGCTGACGCCAGACGAGACACTGGATGCGTCTATACTACTAGAAATGCTGGATGACATAAAGGATGGGGGACACGGTATATATTTCATTGACGTATTAACACACATTAATGAAATGCGTGTGTGTGTAGTGAGTTAGGTTGACAAATGGCTAATCAAAATCCACAACCCCCTTAAACAATCCATGTTTGTTTAGAAGGGAGTAGGGGGTGGGAAAGACTGAAATATGGGTCCCACAGTACAGTGGGGTAGAAGACAGCAAAAGAAAGATGTGGTGAAACAACTATAGCATCCCACCCTACTAGGGGCTGGGAGAGGAGAGAGAGAAGAGAAAGAAAAGAAGAAAAGGAGGTGTGAGCAGAGATGAAGAGTGGTGGTTCGTAGCCAATGATCTTAGAAGGGTGGTTTGCAAGAGTACAAGGAGATGCACAAGGTGGACTGGATCGCCATCTTCTTTTGCAAAATTTTTTTTCTTTTTTTTTAGAAACCCATTTTGGATACAAGAGGTGGGAGAAGAAGAAGTCGTATCCCATGAACACAGCGGGGGAGAGAGAAGCGCATGGAGCCGTTGAACATTTCCGCCCGCAAAGTCTTTGGAAATGGGTGGGGTGAAGGCTACATCAGCAGACAGGGAAAACTCGTTTCCCAATGTTGTCTGGACACTTTCCAACACCCACTCAACCAAATGTTATGCTTTCAAGTCCGTATAATAATCCCAAGGGTGATATGGCTTCTTTTCTTTCTTTTTCATTCCAATCAATATCAATTTCCTAAAATCATGCTTTGTAAGATCTTATCCCATTATGACATGATTCTAGGAGATTTTGAATTCAAAATTCAAACGATCTCGTTATCCTCTTTATTATAATATTATTTGACATGAGATCACATCTCATATCATAAGATTCAAACCCAATGGAAATCCTCCCAAGAACAATGGCCAACTTAGTATATGCTACCAAAATGGGTGAATCTAAATCAGGAAGGGCTAGGATCCTATTGGGATTCTATCCACCATGCCATGTATTAGCTTAGTAGCACATTCAAAATTTGGTACTTACCAATACATACACGATAAGTGTACCAAAAAACCCTCAATTTTAGTAGAAAATTATGCATTAGTTCCTGTACTTTTCAATATCACTATATGACATGTATTAATTTACTTTCAAAACTCCAGTCTATCGAAAATGCAATCACAAAGATTTCATTATTTTGATTGGACCTTTAAAAGATTTCCAAAAATGTGTGTAAACTAAATAAATAGGCAAATTATTATTGTCATTAAGGTCTGTTATTTTTTCAAACGTCACAAGACATCTATTTTGCCACATGGATATGAAATGGCTATTTCGAACGGTGGAGATAGAGGACATGGTCTAAATTAGACATATGTCAAATTTTAGAGTCTAATTCAATCAAATATCATTTTTTGTATTGATTCACATCTCATGTATATATGCTTGGTGGTGCACTTTGTCTAAGGACGGATCCTTCTCAACTAAGTTAGCAACTCAATATCTCAAGACCACCACACTAACAAGCTTCAATGCATGCCCATACAGGTGTCGTTGCTCCTCTCCCTGCTCTCGATGGTGGCGATTTTTTTGGAGAATCAATATCCACCCCAAGTTTAAGCTTTTCTTCTGGAGGACGATAAATGAGGGCCTCTCTACAAAGGACATTTTATCTAAATGGGTGGATATTGACCCTCATTGTTATTTTTGCCACTCCCAGAAAGAGTCTGCCTTCCATATTCTGTTTGAATGTGATCTTGCAAGGAAGGTTTGGGCCTTAGGCACACTAGGCCTTAAACCAGATACACTACCTTGCAATTCAGTCAAAACTCTAGTATCATGTTGTTTTACATCAGGTCTAATCCCAAAAAGGGATCTGAAATGGTTTTTTTCTGTAATAATAATATGTTATTTCCTATGGAACCACAGAAATAAAACCCTGTTTTTAGAACAAAAACTTGATAAACCCGATATTCCAAGTATCATTCATCAACTTGAGTACTGGATAGCAACCAGTATCACACACAATTCGCTGGAGCCCCAGGTGATATCTATCCCTACTCAAATCACAAGCCCTACCCCACATGACATTAATCTTCTTATTGTCACTAATGTACATGACAACAAAACAAATATGTCAGTTTGTGCTATTATTTTCCTCTCTTAGAGCACTGAAATATTATGGGAATCTAACTATGTCTTGACAGGAAACTGTGGTGAAGCCGAGGCATTAGGCCTCTTGAAGGGGTTGGCATGGGCGAGATCTGGTTGATGGAAGGTGGACAACATCTGGAGCGACGCTATGGAGATCAGACTTTTTCTAGACAAGCAGTTTAAGAAATTAGTAGATTTATGGCCTAAAACTTTAATCATGGTATGTCATGAATTGGACTTCTATAGTATCCCACGTTCTGTAATATTAATAACCGTAACCTACTAGGACGACTTAAATCTATTGCATATAAGACTCCAATTACTAGGACTCCACTTATCAAATCAAGACAACATGTAATTAGCCTTCTATTATCTAATATATGTTTTTCTTTTAGCGGAAAAAAAAAAAAAAAAATCTCATGTATGCTTGTGCATGTGTACTTGTTTTCTAGACATAATTGTGCACCTTCCCAATTATGGGAGCCAATAGATGGCCAGTTTAGATTGAAAAAAACATAAAAATGTATAGTTCATATTTATATTGTGATTTTTGGAAACATTACCTTCTACCGTTACTTGGATAACTATACTAATAAATAATATTAATTTTCAAAACTTTGCAAATAGTTTTACCAAAATGCCACTAGATCCAAATTTATGCCCATCAAATATAGACATTATCTCTCTTCGATATTTTCCCAATTAGACTAGTGGATTCCATCTTGGGTATCTATTTTAAATATGGCTATTCACTGTGAATTTAGTACATTGATATATAGTCAGGAAGATATCAAACAATATGTAACAGAATTGATAAAGACCCCTCAATTGTACACTACCGATGAGAATTTCATTCCAAATAAATTGATAGCAAGACATGCATGATTCTCGTCTCATCCAATTAAATATACACACAATATGTACATTTGTAGTTGTGCCCTAGAATTTCCATATATAAGTACACACAACAGGGTGTTTATATTCATAGCTCTCTAAGAGCCTATATATATATATTTTTTTTGGGGTGGGGGGTTGGTAAATATAAAGTTATATAGCAATAGAAATTTGAGTTGGGCTCTTAAACGGTTGAAACTCAAAGATGAAAAAGATGAACCGCTTGCATTTGAGTAAACACACCGGTTTTTGGTAAAGCGTTGCAATATGAACCCTATTTCATTTTGGCGGGAATACATTTGGTAGCAGTTTATTCAGAATCACTACTAATTGAACTTCTTTTCATAAATTGGTTTCATTTCCACATGTGTGTGGGTGTTGGGTACACTAAGAGGTAGCGTTTTTTTCCCTTGATAATTTATGGCAACGTTTTATATTTTATTGCTGTTGTATGTTAGATCTATCACATACTCCGTAATGTTAAGTAGTTTCCACCACCAAATGTCATTATTTAGCGGCGGTAACTGTTTTACCGTGGTTAAAAGCTGTGCCTTAGAGTATGGATTTTGGGGATAGTATCAGTATCGGTATCTTTCGATACTGATCGAGATCCGATCGGCAGGTATCGGTCAGTTTTGCATTAATGGACTGTATTTTAAGAGATGGTCAGTGGAGCCCTTGTCCATTGGAAAGTGAGGAGCTTCGGCCGGTGTGGGATGCTTCCCAGATTGCAGTCATTTAAATTCAATGGAGTCCCATAGAGTGATACGGAGGGCTTGCCAATCAGGCCTCTTCTCCTCCAAGTCTGCATGAGACTTTTTTTTAGAGTTCTCTGATACAAATAGTGTAGGTTTAGAGGATGATCATAGTGAGCAACAGCAAGGAGCACAAGTTCAGCAAGAAGCCTCATGGGCAACATATAATACAGTGAATAGGAGAATAGTTAGGAGGGTACCAACTTGGGTAAATGACTACATCATGTTGATGTAAGAGGTGTACAACTGTCAATCTGTTAGATCTGTTATGTCAAGTTGTTACGTTTGTTAGGAGTGTTAGGATTGTACAAGTGGTGGTGTTTCCATATAAAAAGGGTAATTGTATTCACTCAACATAAGAAACGAATTACAAATTTTCTTTTTCTCTGTTCTTGGCTGGAATTCCAGATTTCTTCTCTGTTCTTGGCTGGGTTTTCCAAATTTTTCTCTTCTTCTCTGTTCTGTGCAGCTATTTCCCCCCCCCCCCCTTCCCTTAATATTGGTGCTTTCATTGTTGAATCGGAACTGCAACTGATGGTGGGAGGGACTCGATTGTCCAAGATAGATGATGCTATTAAGAATTTGCAATCATTTCAATCTGCTCAACTCCAAGATTCAACTAAATTCAAGAAAAGCACCGAAGCCAATTTTGCAGAGATCCGTAAGGCCCTATAGCAATTCATGTCTCATGTTGATGCTCGATTGGATTCCTTACAATCCATTAATGGTGCTTCTGCAACTGAAGGTGAAACACGACATGCGGGTTTGGTAATTCCAGCAACTCCTAATTAGTTTGTTATGGGTAGATCTATGAGGCTTGATGTACCAAGATTTGATGGGACAGATGTAGTTGGGTGGATTTTCAAAGCTACACAGTTCTTTGAGTACCATCAGACACCACAAGACCAAAGGATTCTCATCTCTTCTTTTCATATGGAGGGACCTGCACTTTCTTGGTTTCAATGGATGCATTCTAATTTGATTGTTTCGTTGCCTCAATTTTTACAAGCTCTCAAATTGAGATATGGTCCATCAATCTATGAAGATCCTAAAGGGAAATTGGCTAAATTGCGACAAGTGACTACGGTAGCAACATACCAGGCCCAATTTGAGGAAATATCAACTCAAATTCATGGCTTATCAAAGGATTTTCTCATTAGTTTCTTCATATCTGATCTGAAACCTGAGTTGAGAAAGGAATTATTAGTGGCTCAACCTTGTCCTTTGGTCCACGCTATGGCATTGGCTAAGCTTCAGGAGGACAAGTATAATGATTTAAAGCAGTGTTGGAGGCAACCTTGGAATAAGTACAGCAATACGGGCTCTCAATCTGTTCCACAAGGTACATCTCAGCAGGCTCATCAGGTACTTCCTTTCAATAAGCCTCTTTTACCAACCCCTATTAGTAAACCTCCAATTAAGAGATTGTCTCCAACAGAATTGTAGGAGAAAAGAGACAAGGGTCAGTGTTATTAATGTGATGAAAAATATTTTCCTGGTCATAAATGTAAAAATAAATGTTTCTTGTTGATTTTTAATGAGGATAGTGATATAACTGATGACTCTGAGGATGTTGTTTGTGAGGAGATCTTGCAAGATAATATGGATGTAGTCATTCCAAAGGTTAGCATACATGTGTTAGCTGGTCAGTTCAGTCCTAAAACTATAAGGCTCCAAGGTTGGTATGGAAAAAAGAGGTTAAAAGTACTCGTTGATTCAGGGAGTACTCATAATTTTATTCAAGAGAAAGTGGCCACTGGTGTGCAACTGCCTATTTTACCAACTAAGCCATTTAAGGTGTTTGTCAGAAATGGGCAATATTTGGCTTGTGATAAGAAGTCTGCTGCTGTGCCATTCTCTTTACAGGGTACAGAATTTGTCATTGAATTCTTTATTTTGCCAATTGCTGGGGCTGATGCTGTACTTGGTATTCAATGGCTTGAATTTTTAGGACCTATTTTGGCGAATTACAAAGAGTTAACAATGGAGTTCTCATGGTATGATAAACAGGTGAAGTTAGTGGGTGAATCATCTCTTAATGCAGATTCCTTGACACCTAAGCAACTTAAAAGGATGGCTATGAATGGTAGCATTGCTTCATTGTATCATCTACAAGCCCAACCCATTACAGAATCAGTTATAGATACCAACAAACTTCCATTAGAATTGGCTACAGTTCTGACAGAGTTTGATGAAATATTTCAATAGCCTAAAACTCTACCCCCTTCAAGAGAATTCGACCACCAAATTCATCTAGAGAATGGGACCAAACCCATTAATGTGAAACCATATAGATACCCACAATTTCAGAAAAATGAGATGGAGGTATTGGTTAAAGAAATGATGGATAATGGCATTATTCGGAATAGCCACAGCCCATTCTCTTCTCCAGTTCTTCTTGTGAAAAAGAAAGATGGTACATGGAGATTTTGTGTTGATTACAGGGCCCTAAATGCAGTGAATATCAAGGACAAGTTTCCAATTCCAACAATTGATGAATTGTTAGATGAATTGCAAGGAGCTTCAATAGTTTCGAAGCTGGATCTTCGAGCAAGTTACCATCAAATTAGAGTTAAAGAGAGTGATGTGCATAAAACAGCATTTAGGACACACCAAGGACATTATGAGTTCTTGGTGATGCCTTTCGGATTGACCAACGCTCCATCAACATTCCAGGCTGCTATGAACTCTATTTTTTGTCAATTTTTGAGGAAGTTTGTCATTGTGTTTTTTGATGACATATTGGTTTATAGCACTTGTCTTGCTAATCATGTTATTTATCTCCAACAAGTTTTACGGTGCCTTAAAGAGAATCAGATGTTTGCTAAACTTTCCAAATGCAGTTTTGGTAAGTCTTCTATTGATTACCTGGGACATGTGGTGTCAGCTCATGGGGTTGTGCCTGACAAAGATAAGATTGAAGCTATGCTCCTTTGGCCAGTACCTAAGGATTTGAAGAGCTTACGTGGTTTCTTAGGCCTCACAGGTTACTATAGAAGATTTGTAAGGAATTATGCATCAATTGCTGTTCCATTAACTGATCTCCTTAAAAGGGGTAGTTTCCGCTGGAATGATGATGCTGCAGCTGCATTTAATAGAATGAAAGTAGCTATGACTAGCTTACCAGTCCTGGCATTGCCTGATTTCAATGTTACTTTTGAACTAGAAACTGACGCATCAGGATTGGGGATTGGGGATTGGGGCTTTATTGATGCAATTGGGTCATCCTATAGCTTTTTGTAGCAAGAAGCTGAGTTGTCAAATGAGAGCTGCTTCTACTTATGTAAGGGAGTTATTTGCCATTATGCAAGCTGTTAAGAACTGATCACAAGAGCTTGAAGCATTTGATGGGGCAGGTCATTCAAACTCCTGAGCAACAATTTTATCTTACAAAATTGTTGGGATTTACTTATACTATCAGCTATAAACCTGGAAAAGAGAACAATGTAGCCAATGCATTGTCTAGATTACCAGAAGTGATGGATTCAGGTTCACAAATGTAGAAGAATTGACCACTTAGAAAGGAGAATTAAGAAGATAGTGAGCTGCAAGCATTGCATAAGGCCATTCAATAAGGTACTGTTCCTGATTTGAATTACGAAGTTAAAGATGGTCTGCTTTTTTTTAAGAAAAAATTGTGAATCTCTTCACAATCACCACTTAGGCAGGAGTTGTTCAAGTTGTATCATAATAGTTTGATGGGTGGACATGGAAGCATCAATGAGACGTTCATGGCAATTTTTGCTAATGTTGTTTGGCCTAGGATGAGGGTTGATATTACAGAATTTGTTGCAAGTTGTTTGATTTGTCAACAAGTCAAATATTCAGCTTCAAAACCAGCTGGTCTCCTACTGTCTCTCCCTATACCTGATCAAATATGGGAAGACATCTCTATGGATTTTGTCACAAACCTGCCTTGTTCTAAGGGTTACTCAGTTATAGTAGTGGTTGTTGATAGATTGACCAAAGCAGTACATTTTGGTCCTCTTCCATCAAAATTTAATGCTAGCTCAGTTGATTAATTGTTTGTGGATATGGTGGTAAAGCATCATGGATTTCCAAAATCTATAGTGAGTGATAGAGACCCAATATTCTTGAGCCAGTTTTGGAGACAATTGTTTAATCTCAGTGGCACTTCTTTGAAATTCAGTACTGCCTATCACCCTCAAACAGATGGCCAAACTGAGGTTGTTAATAGGAGTTTGGAAAAATATTTGAGGTGTTTTACTTCTGAGAATCCTCAAAATTGGGTGAAGTATTTGTCTTGGGCGGAGTACTGGTATAACTCTTCATATCATTCATCCACTAAAATGTCTCCATATCAAGCTGTTTATGGAAGACCCATACCCTCACTTCCTTTGTATGCGGGTGATTCTTCTTTGGATTCTATGGATAGTATGCTCACTGATAGAAGGACTTTATTGTAGCAGCTCAAAAGAGAATCTGATTCAAGTTCAGCAATGAGTGAAGAATTTTGCAGACAAATATAGAAGAGACATTGTGTTTCAGGCAGGGGATTGGGTATTACTTAAATTGTAGCCCTATAAGCAACAATCTCTAGTTGCTAGACATTGTCGTAAATTGAGTAAAAGGTTTTATGGGCCTTACATCTTGGAAAAGGTTGGAATGGCTGCTTACAAATTGCAGTTACCTGAGTATTCAAAATTGCATCCTGTGTTCCATGTATCCCAACTGATTGCGTACAAAGGGGATCCTGCAGGTGCTACTTTTCCATTACCTGCTATTACTTCTACTAGTCATCCTATCATTTTGCCCTTGGCCATTCTGGGGCAAAGAACTGTGTGGATCCGAGACAAATGGATCCCTCAAGTATTAGTTCAATGGCAAGGCCTCCCACTTGAAGATACTTCTTGGGAGAACAAGGAAGAATTTTTAGTTGCTAATCCTACACTGAACCTTGAGGACAAGGTTCCCTTTCAAGAGGGGTCTCTGATACAAATAATGTAGATTTAGAGGATGATCAAAGTGAGCAACAGCAAGGAGCACAAATTCAGCAAGAAGCCTCGTGGGCAACAGATAATACAGTGAGTAGGAGAAGAGTTAGGAGGGTACCAGCTTGGGTAAATGACTACATCATGTTGATGTAAGAGGTGTACAACTGTCAATCTGTTAGATCTGTTATGTCAATTTGTTAGGTTTGTTAGGAGTGTTAGGATTGTACAAGTGGTGGTGTTTCCATATAAAAAGGGAAATTGTATTCACTCAACATAAGAAACAAATTACAAATTCTTTTTCTCTGTTCTTGGCTGGAATTCCAGATTTCTTCACTGTTCTGTGTAGCTATTCCCCTCCCCTTCCCTTAACATTCTCCCAAAGTGAGGTGGACATCAGTGGTGTAGTTTATTAGCTATGCTTATTGAAGACACAATTAGAGTCGTTGGAGATGCAGTTGGAGATAAGACTGAAAATGTCAATCTTTATCCTCCCATATTAGGTCGTTACCTTATGTATGAAATATTAGTTCCTCCCTTATTAGTTCTTCACCTTATGTATACAACCCCTATAATTCGTTTCCGTTTTTGAAACGATTCTTGTATAATTTGATTATTTGGGAATCAACCCACACACTTGTAAATAAATATACTGATAGAGAAGAGATATGACAATTCCACTTAAACACTTTCATTACATGGTATTAGTCTAGGTCAATCTTTCAGACCTCCTCTCATTTATTAATTTCATCTTCTCTATGGCTGACTCTCTTGTCACTATAGGTCCTACGCTCGTTGCCGTCTCTGACACTACCGCTTCGGTTATTTCCCTCCCACTTGATGATTCTTCTCCGTTTCTTATGCATCATTTGGACAATCCTGGCGCTATACTTATCACTCAGCCTCTGCACGATGACAACTATCCCACTTGGAGACGTGCTATGCGAATGGCTCTTGAGGCCAAACACAAGCTTAGTTTTATTGACGACTCCTTGCCCAAACCAGCCATTGGGGCTCCTTCTTTATAACAATGGACACGCTGCAACAACATGGTGTAGGATTTATTTCTTAATATGTCCCAATTGACCATTGATTGGGTTCTATTATGGTAACCCGATATTTGATTTGATTGCCAATTAGTTTGGATTCTATTAAGGATACCCACCATATTAGTTTGGTTGCAAATAGGGAAGATTCCTCTCTAATTGATTGGCCTACCTTAATGGGAGATAGGCATTGTGTTATTAAAGGAGACTAGGTCCCCCCTTATATGGTTACGTACTGATCTCACCCATTAGAGAAGTACATTGAGAAAATACTAAGGGGAGAAACCTACCTCCAAGAACAAGAAGAATGTTGCTCATTCATGCAAGGACGGCATCAATGGCTACATCTAGCTCCGCTGAAAATAACACGCCATCGACGGTGAACGATATGTCATTTCCACTCTTTCAGATTGAACTGGTTCATAGTGTATTGGCAAGATCCTTATTATGATTAATGAATTGTTATGTTATAAATTTCATCAGTGGTGGCAAAGCTTGGGTTTGCCAATAGGTTATGGATTGTTTTAAAATTAAGATCAACCATAAAAGTATTTTTTTATTTGAATAATTTTTTGAATAATTTATTATTAGGTAAATGCCATTAAAGATGCTGAAATCAACCATGTCATAAGTTGAAATCAACCATTAAAGAGACTGTAATAATTGGTTAAAGTTCTATTCATATGATTTGTTCAGATTGAGATGGAGACTTTTCCATCATAATGCATATTTGGTTGGATTTTCTAAATTCTTTTAATGATATAAATATTGAGCTTTTCTTCTTTTATTTTATAGTGATGGACTGAGTTTTTTTTTTTTTTTTTTTAAAGTGATTCGGATATAGGCTTTAGCCAATGTAATGTTTAATTCAAATCAAAATGACTTAAACCCATTACTGCACCCTATTAAGCTCAATAGCCCATTAAGGGGCTTATTTGATCCAAAATCAAATCAATTGAACCAAATCAAACCAAATCAATTTGTTGAATCAAAACTGATTGGACCAAATCTGTTTGGGCCGATCCGAGTTGGGTCGACCTGAACCTGACCCATTGACCTGGATTCTTGACATGGCAAGTCGGTCGGTGACATGTCGGAATCCGACCACCGTCGGTCAACTTTTCGACGTTGACAGGAATATTCCGACAAGATTCTATTTTGTTAAAAAAAAAACTTGTATAAAATGAAATAGAAATCAGTTTATAAATTTGTTTGTTTTGATTTATATCTATTTCTGTTTCTGTTCTGGAATAGTATTCTATTTCTGTTTCTGTTCTGGAATAATTTTTTTTTTTCTGTTCTTTATGTCATAATTTTTTTTTAAACATGTGTTTTATTTATTTTTGTTCTATTTATGGTAATATATGTTTTTTATTTCTATTTATGAAAATAAACATGTTTATGTGATGAAACTTTAAGTAATAAGAAAACACATATTAGGGACATAAACTTAACCTTTTAGTGACGGAATTATTTATATAATAAAATCATTTAATAACTGCTTCCCTGTGATTTTGTATTCATTTAGAATCTAATTTTGATTCCGTCTTTCCCTATGTTTGCTGTTATAGAAAAAAATTTAAGATAACATATTGATGATCCTAGTTGTATTAAAATTTGAGATAATTAAATTAATAGTTTAATGATGTCATAAATGATTAAATGTTGAAATTTTAGCGATAAAACTAAGAAAACTAGTGATTCAATTACCGTCAAAGCTGACCAATCATGAAAATTCAAGGGATTGAACTAAAAATAACTGTATCTGAACCTAATTAAATAAATGACATCATAAAACCATATTTTAAGATATTAATGACATTCACATGGCTGAGAAGAGTGAGACTATCCAAAGACACACACTTCTCTCAATTGTGTTAAATTTAACTGTTAGCCTTAAATATAAATGAAATTTTATCCCATAATTATTGTAATTAGTTTAGGGTATTAGGTCATGCAATTAGGTTGAACGGGAGTATCCAAAGGTACATGTTTTATCATGGTTGTGATGGCCACAACTGTTAACCCTAAACATAATTGTGATACTATCAAATTAAAGACAATTTTTTTAGGACATCATGATAAATCATTAGTCTAACAGTTGGGTCAAGATGGGAGTGTCTAAAGGCACACATCTTTGCTTGACTGTTTGAATAGATTTCTAGTCTTAACGGTGACTTCCAACACATGTTGAGTGAACCACTAGGATATTACTTTCTTGATCCCAAAGGATAGATTGTACTAATGTAATAGGTTTCTCTTTCGAGAATTATAATTCTAGCATTATTGAAACTCAAAGTTTTATTGATATGTAAGCATGTATTTATGTTTTCTTTCAGAAGGACCATCACCTATGGCTATCCCTAATTCCTTCCCCATCCTTACTAGCTCAAACTTCTCGGATTGGCATGAGAAGTTGATATACTATCTGACTGCTATCAATCATGACTATTGTTTGCGCACTAAGAAACCAACTGATCTCACTGATAAGAGTGCTGCAGATGAGATCAGTCTTCATGAGAAGTGGACCCGATCAAACCAGTTGTGCCTTTTGTTTATCAAGAAAATAATTGGAAATATTATTAAAGGATCGATCCTTGACTCTACTGATGCAAAGACATATCTGGTGTCTATTAAAAAGCGGTTCTCTACCGTAGACAAGTCTTTTGCAGGCACACTCATGGCCAAATTAGTGAACATGAAATATAATGGCAGCAACGGCTTAGTTGATCACATTTGTGAAATGGAAAATTTATTTGCACAACTGGCAAAGATGGACCAAATACTGAATGAACCTTTCCTAATTGGGTTGGTCATTCATTCTCTTCTTCAGAAGTTTAAACCATTTAAGATCCACTACAACACAAATAATGATAAATGGAATCTGAATGAGCTTCAAAGCAAGTGCGTTCAAGAGGAACAGAGATTGAAATAGGTAGGAGGACAAATTGCTAACATAGTTTCACATAAACGTAAGAAGGAAAAGAACTATAAAGCTGCACCAAAAAAGCAGACATCCAATCCACCTATTGACAATAAGAATTATGGCAAAGTGAAATGCTTCTTCTGTAAGAAGGAGGGACAACTTCGTAAGGACTGTCAAAAGAGTCGAGCCTGGTTCGAAAAGAAAGGTAATAATTCTATCCTAGTTTGTTTTCAAACCAATCTCATTGACATTCCTTGTAATACATGGTGGATTGATTCTGGTGCAACTGTGCATATATCGAATTATATGCAAGGATTCCTTTCAATTAGGAGTCCAAGCCCCAGTGAGAGTATCGTCTACATAGGGAACCAGATGGAGTCTAAAGTTCGAGCAATCAGTACTTGCAGACTCATAATGGATGCCGAATACTAGCTGGACTTATTGGACACTCTCTATGTCCCCTCTATTTCTAGAAATCTTGTTTTTTTTTTTTTTTATCAAAACTTGATTCTGAGGGTTATGACTTTATGTTTGGGAATAATGTTTTTAAAGTTTATAAAGACAATAATCTAGTATTTACTAGATATTTATGTGATGGTCTTTATAAATTTAGTTTAGATTTCAATTTTGAAAATTCTTTGCTTACCCTTTATGTGAATGTTGGAACTAAATGTAAATCTAATAATAATATTTCCTTAACCTTGTGGCATAGACGTCTAGGTCATATTTCTAGACCTAGGATGGAGAAGTTAGTGAAGGAAGGTGTATTGCCTATTTTGGACTTCACTGACTTTGGTACTTGTATAGATTGCATAAAAGGTAAGCAATCTAGGATAAATAAAGTTGCTGCCACAAGGAGTGATGCACTGTTAAGATTAATTCATACAGATATTTGTGGACCATTTGACCCCTGCATTACTGGTGAGACGTATTTCATCACTTTTATTGATGATTACTCATGGTATTGTTACATCTACTTGTTGATGGAAAAGTCTGAAAGCATAAATGTCTTTGAGACATTTTGTGCTGAAGTTGAAAACAAGTTGGACAGAAAGATCAAGACTCTGAGATCAGATAGAGGGGGTGAGTATTACGGTAGACGTACAGACCTAGGGCAAGTTGAGGGACCAGTTGCCCGTTTCATCAAATCGAATGGTATCACTCCCCAGTATACACTTCATAGTACACCTGAACAAAATGGAGTTGCAGAAAGGTGTAATCGTACCTATAAGGATATGATTCGTAGTATGATAAGCAACTAATCACTGTCTGAGTTTATGTGGGGTGAAGCTTTGAAAACAACTATGTATATCTTGAATCGGGTTCCCAGTAAGTCAGTTCCTAAAACTCCTTATTAGTTATGGACGGGAAAGATACCCAATTTGAGACACTTACATGTATGGGGCTATTCAGTTGAAGCCAGATTGTATAATCCACATGAAAGAAAACTCAACCCTAGGACCATTAGCTGCTACTTTATTGGATACTACCAATGGTCAAGGGGATTCAAGTTCTATGTGCCGAAGCATAGTACTAGGTTTGTGAAAACTTCAACTGCTAGATTCTTAGAGGATGGTGACATTAGTGGGAGTGTCGAACCACATAATGTGATATTTGAGGAGCTCCGAGTTTCACTTCCATCTCCTGTACATTATGATGACATTGTTATTCCACACATTACCACTGGTAATGATCTTGTGGAACAACAAACTACAGAGGATGTACCACTCCATGAGGACGTTGTCACTGAGAACAATGTGGATTTACTTCCACCTCAGCCAAAAGTACATGGTAGACCTCAGAGAGTGAGGAGGTCTGCTATTTCGGATGATTATATAGTGTATCCCCAAGAGTCTAAATTTGATATTGGAATCAAGTATGACCCCTTAAATTTTTCACAAGCTATGAATGATAACGATTCTAATAAATGGGTAGATGCCATGAAAGACGAGATGAAATCTATGAGTGACAATAAAGTTTGGGAGCTCGTTGAACTACCTTCGGGATCGAAAGTGATTGATTGTAAATGGGTATTTAAGACCAAGCGTGACTCGAAGGGTAAAGTTGAACGGCATAAATCCAGATTAGTCACGAAAGGTTTCACTCAGATGGAAGGCATTGACTACCATGAGACCTTTTCTCCTATTTCTAAGAAGGACTCACTTAGGATCATTTTAACATTGGTAGCTCATTATAATTTGGAGCTTCACCAGATGGATGTGAAGACAGCATTCTTGAACGGGGATATAGAAGAAGAAGTCTACATGAATCAATCAGAAGGATTTAGTGTATAAGGATAGGAAAGTCTAGTGTGCAAATTAAAGAAATCAATCTATAGACTTAAACAAGCTTCTAGACAGTGGTATTTAAAGTTCAACCACATCATTATGTCTTTCGGATTTGTAGAGAATACTTTTGACAAGTGTATATATCTAAAAGTCAGTGGGAGTAAGTTTATATTCCTGGTCCTGTATGTCAATGATATTTTACTTGTCAGCAATGATCTTGGTTCGTTAAAGGATACGAAAACATTTCTCTTTGAGAACTTTGAAATGAAGGACATGGGCTTGGCATCTTTTATTATTGGCATCGAGATATTTTGAGATAGATCTTGCCGGCTGCTTGGGCTATCACAGAGAGCCTACATTGATAAAGTTCTTAAGAGATATGGTATGAAGACTTGCAGATCTAGTGTTGCTCCCGTGATTAAGGGTGATAAGTTTAGTTTGCGCCAGTGTTCGCAGCATGATTTGGACCGAGAACAGATAAAAGATATTCCCTATTCTTCCGCTGTGGGAAGTCTTATGTATGCCATGACTTGTACTAGTCCAAATATTAGCTTTGGAGTTAGGATGCTAGGCAGATACATCACTAAACTTGGTATGGATCACTAGGTGGCTGCCAAGAAGGCGATGCGTTATTTACAGGGAACGAAAGACTACATATTTACTTATAGAGCAACTGAGCAGTTGGAAGTGATTGGTTATTCAGACTCTGATTATGCCGGTTGCCTTGATAGCAGAAAGTTTACATCTAGTTTTGTCTTTCTACTTGCTGGTGGGGTAATTTCTTGGGAGTCCAAGAAATAGATTTGTGTCTCCACTTCTACCATGGAAGCGGAGTTCATGGCATGCTCTGAGGCCACATCAATGGTGATTTGGTTACGGAATTATATCTCTGGGCTTTGGGTTGTCGACTCCATCATGAAGTCGCTGAGACTTTAATGTGACAACGTCGCTGCTGTGTACTACTCCAAGAATGACAAGCATTCTAGTAGAGCTAAGCATATTGAAGTGAAGTACAACTTTATGAAGGAAGCTGTTCAGGAACAGAAGGTGTCTGTATCTTATATAAAGACAAGTCTAATGATTGTAGATCTGTTGACCAAGGTAATGGCGCCTAAGCTCTTTGTAGATCTTATATCTAATATGGGTCTTACTAGAGTTTGATGTATTGGTCACGTTTTATTATAGTCACCCTCTATTATTTGTTATGTTCATATTTATGGATGTTCCTGATCATTTCTCATTTCTATCTTTGTGTATACAATTATTGTGATATGAATGAGACATTATTGTTTGGACCATTTATTATTTGTTTCCCTACTTAAGAACCAGTTGGGGTCGGATTATTGATACTGTGATTGTAGAAGGGAGTGTGTCGACTGATAAATGATACATAATCGCCATAGTTCTTATCAATAGTTTCATTCATTCAAGGTATTATTGAATGCAATCAAGGATGGAGTGTTTTGTTAAAGTGGCCACATTGAGTTGTTTTCTAAAATTGTTAGAATCCAAGAATTGTCGTTTTAACAAACAAATCTTTCAACTTGTTTTTCAAAAATAAAACTTGGGTTGTTGTGAACCAGTCAAATGGTCCAAGTGGGAGATTGTAGGATTTATTTCCTAATATGTCCCAATTAACCATTGATTGGGTTCCATTATGGAAACCCAATATTTAATTTGATTGCCAATTAGCTTGGATTCTATTAAGGATACCCACCATATTAGTTTGGTTGTAAATAAGGAAGATTACTCTCTAATTGATTGGCCTACTTTAATATGAGATGGGCATTGTGTTATTAAAAGAGACTAGGTCCCCCATGTATGGTTATGTACTAATCTCACCTATTAGAGAAGTGCATTGGAAAAATAGTAAGGGAAGAAACCTACCTTCAAGAACAAGAAGAAAGTTCCTCATTCATGCAAGGATGACATCAATGGCTACATCAAGCTCTGCCGGAAACAATACACCATCGACGGTGAACCGTATGCCGTTTCCCTTCTTTCAGATTGAAATGGTTTATAGTGTATTGGCAAGATCCTTATTATGATTTAGGAATTATTATGTTATAAATTTCATCACATGGTCGTTTTTTGGCTTGTCAATGCTCTTTCCACCAATAATTCTAACAACATTATTTATGCTTCTTTTTCTCACGAGGTTTGGGTCGATCTTCATGATCGTTTCTCTCAAAAGAATGCTACTCGGATTTTTGAAATCCGACGTACCATCTCCCATCAATGCCCATGTACAATCTCTTTGGATTCCTACTATACCATTCTCAAAGGACTTTGACTTTTTATAACTTGTTACTACCATGTACTTGTGTTGTCATCTCCAAACACACAGATCTTCTCCCACAAGTCGGTTGTTTGAATTTTTTATTGGTCTCAATGACTCTTATTTTTTCATTTGGAGTCAGTTTCTCTTAATGGAATCACTGCCCAACGTCAATCATGCTTATTCTCTTTTATTGCAAGAGAAACATCATCGCTCTCTCTAATAGCTTCCTACTCCAACATTGACTCAATCCGCTCTTACCGCTACAACCCCTCTTACAAGTTTTAAATCGGATAAGAAGTTTCTAAACCATTGTGATTTTTGTAGTATGGATGGTCACTTTGCTTTCCGTTGTTTCAAGAAGAATGCCTGGTTATCCTCCCAATCGCACCACTAGGAAAATAGATTCATCGCCCTCCATTCCTGACACAGATTCCGCACCATCATTCACTTTTGAGCAATATAAATAGTTGTTGAAGCTGATTCAATCGGATAATCTCACTCCTTTGAAAAGTGTGCAGATAATTCCCCTTCCCCATGGGTTATTGATTCGGGTGCCAATTTTCATATGGCTTCCAATATTCATTTTTTTATCCAAATATTGTTGTTCCTCATACTTCTCCAATTCAGTTGCCATTGGTAGTACTTCTCACGTTTCCCATTTAGGCACCTGCAAACTCACCTCTTCCTTATCCCTCAAAGATGTTTTATGTATTCTTTCTTTTTGTTTTAATTTATTATTTGTTAGTGCACTACTCAAGCTCTCCATTGCTCATTCATATTTTGTCCTCATCGTTGTGTCTTTCAGGGCCTATGAATGAAGAGGAAGATTGGGTAAGGTAAAGAGCATGGTGGCATGTACTACTTGGAATTGGCTCCTTCCATCGTTGCTGCTTTGTCCATCCACCCTGCCACGGTTGATGTTTGGCATTGGCACTTGGGTTATCAATCCCCCACCATTACAAGTTTTTTTGTCTCATATTAATTCTTGCATTTCAATTGGTACTAAATGTGTTTGAATTGTTTGCCCTTTGGGAAAACAATGCCATTTGCCTTTTCCTTCTAATTCCATATCTACTTCTTGTTTTGATTTAATATATAATGATTTCTGGGGTCATTAGTTATCCCTTCTATTTGTAATGCTAGATATTTCTTGATAATTGTTGATAATTTTTCTCATGAACTTTAAATCTGGCACTTGGTTTCATATACATGAATTTTTTGCAATGGTCAAATTCAATTGTCAACTTAAACAAATCCGTACCGATAATGGTTGGAAATTTTTTAATAACCCTGACTCCACCTTTTTATGCATCCATGGTGTTATGTATCAACACGCCACAAAAAAATGTTGTCGTCGAATGCAAACACCGGCATCTCCTCAATGTTGCACGTGCTCTTCTACTTCAGGCTAATCTTCCCCAAGATTTTTGGGCCGAATGCATTCTCACTGCTGGACACATTATTAATCTATTTCCTACCAAACTACTAAAGGAAAAACCTCCTCTTGACGTACTTTTCAATAAATCCCAACGTATACCCATCTTCGAACTTCTAGATATCTTTGTTATGGGCACAATCATTCCACTATCAAGCATAAATTTGATCCTCGTGCTTCTTTAGGTATTTTTATTGGGTACCCCTTTGCTCAGAAAGATTACAAGATTTTTGACCTCAAACTCTAACCTACTTTTTAATAAAGCCCCAACATATGCCCATCGTTGAACTTTTGGATGTCTTTGTCATAGGCCCAATCATTCCACAATCAAGCATTGTAATGAAAAACAAATTCGGGATTGGATGGAGAGAGAGTGAGGGGTTAATCCTACTCCCTTTTCTCCTTCATTCCCTTTTAGGGATTTTCTGTGGTAAATTTCTTGTTGTCTTTTTCCCTCTTATTTCCTCTCACCTATCTGCCTTGCAGGGTGATGTCTCCAAACATGTCTAGCAACTATAGGTGATGGGAAAAACATGATTTTTGGAGTCGCCATCTAAGATTCAGGGCCTAGAACCCTATTGTGGAGCCCAATACTGATCAAGGAATCGAGCTCAAGAGGGGGTTAAATTCCTGTAAAAGGACGAAACCCCCGAATTTGACTTCATATTTTTGTATGTTCCAGAGATAGGGGTCCATGTTAGGTTACGAGTGCGGGAAGGTGTTAAGCACCCACCTACCCTAGAATTTTTGGTCTTTCTATCAGATGCTTGGATATCGAATATTCTTCCCTGAGAATTTTAACAGCCTAAGCCGACATGGAAGCTTTATCACATGAGATAACATAACACATGTATATAATTGTATGAAATGATTACAAAAAACTATTAAAACATTACCTGGAATAATACATAATCTATATTAAAATCACATAAAATGATAAGTTACATAAAAGGACAGAAAATGTAACTAATTTATCTACTTAAATGTGCGATGCCTCTTGAAATGATGATTATGATTGTTATTTTATGTGAGAAACACATATAATAACACATGGGATGCTGAAGTAGACTATCATTTAATGTACAAATGTATAAATTAATACATGAAATGATAAATAAAGTTGTTATTTTATGCGGTGAACACATAAAATAATGAATGCGGAGATGAGGTATGTACCATGCACACAAATAAAATCACGATCTAATATTTACATGAAACAATCGATAACAATAATGAAATTTCTGGTAATTCTCCCTGACTTAGGGGCAAAGATTTGACTTTCTTCTCACTTTCTTGGAGAACTAAAAACTTTCGGCACTTGGGAAAGAAATTTGAAAGGATTACCATGTTATGGTGTAGAAATAGGTTTTGGCTTTAGAAATCTAGGCAACTCTTCTGCGTTATATTCCTAGAATAGGAATCAACTATGGGAACACGGGTAGGGCTTCCGTGCTATGTTCCTAGAACAGGAATCAACTTGGGAATATGGGCAGCGCTTCCAAGCTATATTCCTAAAACAGGAATTAGCTATGGGAATTTGGAGAGCGCTTCCGTGCTATGTTCCTAGAATAGGAATTAGCTACGGGAAGATGGGCAAGGCTTTCGCGCTATAACAAAAATATCGAAATCAACTACAAAAATTTAAACGAGGCTTCCTTACAAACCTGAAATGGATGATACGGTCTTCTAGACCTAGGGTAATAGCGCTTCCGTACTAGGGTGTCGACTTCAGCGAGCTTTGAATGATTGGCTTTGAAATTCCTCAGACTCTTGTATTTTTTTTTTTATCTCTCTCTCTCTCTCTCTCTTTTGTAGGGTCTCTGGAACAAGGATTCCTTATTTATAACAAAATAAGGAATCCGTGAAGAATTCTTATAGGGAGATGCTTACACGGAGATGGTAAGCCTTACCATCTCCATGGAACTAATTCTTAAGGGTTAAGTATCCGTGGAAGGCCTTAAAAGGATATGGTAAGGCTTTCCATCTCCGTGTAAGGCTTAAAAGGAGATGGTAAGGCTTACCATCTCCATGTAAGACTTAAAAGGAGATTTACCATCTTCATGGAAGCTTTTCTTAACCTTTAAATATCCGTGGAAGGTAATAAGGTGTGCGGCTGTAGTTGTAGTTGATGCTTATCAACTGAGGGGAAGGCAGGTAGGTTTAATTTGGTTTGGTTCGGGTTACCATCTCTATGGAAGATTTTCTTAACCCTTAAATATTCGTGGAAGGTAATAAGGTGGGCGACTGTAGTTGTAGTTGATGCTTATCAACTGAGGGGAAGGCAGGTAGGTTTAGTTTGGTTTGGGTTTGGTCTGGTTCAGGTTTATTCTGGTTTAACTGCTTCAAAGTTTTAGGTAGGCAATACGGCACATCTGGGTATCCATTTTTTTCGTACAAGATATCAATGGGACTGCATTTCTGAATACTTTCTAATGATATGGGAATCGAGCACATGCTAGGCTCAATTGTTGTATTTTGGCAAAAGATATTAATGGCCACTTTAGGTCACCCTCCTGCATCATTAAAAATATCGGGCTAAACTCTTGGCCGGTTTTACACTCCATTATACATCGTAAGTTCTTACATAACGATTTTAGGTTGGGATAGCTGGGCAAGTTTGGACTTGTGCCGAAAATTTAGTTTCTTTGTGAAAGAGAGAGTACATGTTTCATTGTTGCCCATAATTCATCATTGCCAAGGGGGGGGGGGGGCACAAAATTTGGTGTCTACAAGCACAAATTTGATCCTTGTGCTTCTACATGTATTTTTATTGGGTACCCCTTCGCTTAGAAAGGTTACAAGATTTTTTACCTCAATTCTAGTAAGGTTTACACTAGTCCCAATGTTGTTTTCCTTGAACACATTTTCCTTTATCATACGAAGCTCCACCTCTATCCATCACACCTACCTTACCTCTTCCCGTTCCTAATCTTGAAACTTCCTCAGAACCTTCCAACACCAACCCACTATTGCCAACCACAACCCCATCTCCTATACCACCGGCACAACCCACAATACCGCCATCCTCCACCATCCCTTCCCCTCCTCCACCCTACTATTGTGTACAGTGCTACTGCATCGTTCCACTAGGTCTCATAACACCCTCCCATTTGCAGGATTACATATGCTTTGCTATACAAACTAAATTATCTTCTTCTGACATAGGTATGCTCATTCTCCTTGATTCCGTTTTATCTTATCACAAAGTCTCACCCTCTCATCTTAAGTTTATCAAGTCTCTTTCCTCCTCTGTTGAGCCCACTAGCTTTGTCAAAGCAATATGTCTCCCCAATGGAAGGATGCTATATATGCTGAAATTGCGGCTCTTGAATCAAATAACACTTGGTCACTTGTTCCCTTGCCGCTTCACAAAAAATCCATCGGCTGTAAATTGGTCCACTAGATTAAACAACATTCGGATGGTTCTATCAAGCGTTACAAAGCTCTTTTATTGCCAAGGGGTATACCCAAACTGAGGTCGTTGACTTTCATGAGACCTATGCCCTTGTTGCCAAACTTGTTACTGTACGAGTCCTTTCTCATGCTTCAATAAACAATTGGCCACTTAACTAGCTTGATGTCAATAATGTCTTCTTATATGGTGACCTTGATGAAGAAGTGTACATGACTTTGTCTCTTGGTTATCACAACAAAGGGAAGCAGGTTGTCTGTCCACAAATCTCTTTATGGTTTAAAGCAAGCTTCTCGTAATTGGTTCGCCAAATTTTCAAGTGCTCCGATGGATGTTGGTTTCACTCAATCCACTACGGATTACTCTCGTTTTCTCAGAGGTCACGGTGACTCCGCTAATTTGTTTTGGTTTATGTAGACGAAATATTTATTGCAGGCTTAGATTTTATGGCCATATCTGTCTTGAAGAATTTCCTTCACTAATAGTTTCAAATCAAAGACCTTGGGCATATGAAATATTTCCTTGGCCTTGAGATGGCTCGCTCCAAAAGGACATTTTTCTTAATCAACAGAAAGACAAGTTGGATATCTTATCTGATGCTGGTCTCACAGGTGTTCGCGTTGCTACTTTTCCAATTGAACAAAATCTCAAGTAAACTAATTTTGATGGTGATATTCTTCCTGATCTTGCGCCTTATCTCATTTGATTAGACATTTGATTTATCTCACTATCACTTGTTGTGCATACTATTCATATTTTGAGCCAATTTATGCATCAGCTTGCAAACCGCACATGGACTCTACTACACGCCTCCTTTGGTATTTGCATAACACTCCTAGCCAGGGTATTCTGCTCCCTATTGATAGTAGCTTATCCCATATGCCTTTTGTAACTTTGATTGGGCTAGTTGCCCCATGACATGCTGCTGCACTGCTAGTTACCTTGTCTTCCTTGGGTTGAGTCTTATCTTTTGAAAGACGAAGAAGCAAACTACAATTTCTAGGTCTTCCGTTGAGGCCAAATATAGAGCCATGGCAATGGTCACTTGCGAGTTGGTTTGGTTAAATTCTCTACTTCAAGATTTCGGTATCCCTATTGATCAACCAATTCCTAACTTCTATGCCAATTAGGAGGCCATGCACGTTGCCGCCAATCCCGTGTTTCACTAGCACACCAAACATATCAAAATTGATTGTCATGTTGTCCGCAACAAGCCACGTTCGAATCTCGTTTGCACTATGTACACTCCTAGTGTTGCCTAGATTGCTGATATTTTCACTAAATCCTTTGGTAGAGATTCCTTTCTCTCACTCAAAGGCAAGTTTGGAGTTCTTGATATCTCCCACTTGAGGGGAAGTATTAGCTGTGCTCATTGAAAATACAACTAGAACCATTGGAGATGCAACTAGAGATAAGTCTGACGATGTCAATCCTTATCCTCCCATATGAGTTCATTACCTTATGTATACAACCCATATTAATTCCTCCCTTATTATTTCTTTACCTTATGGATACAGCCCCATATTAGTTCGTTTCCTTGTTTGAAACGATTCTTGTATATCTTGATTCTTTGGGAATCAACCCACACACTTGTATATAAATATAATGAATAGAGGAGATATGATAATTCCACTCTTAAACACTTTCTTTATGTAGTTCAGTGGAAATATCCTACGTACGTCAGTCATTCACTTCTTGGAGATATATTGTAGATGCTCTCACAACAGCAGATCAGCTCATGATTTGGCGGAATATCCAACTTTGTATATGCTCTCCTAACGACAGATCAGCTCATTAATTAGGCAAAGAATCCAATTTTCCCCATTTTGTATAGATATTTAGACGCCTTTCTCCCCCTCTCACTGCTTTGACCTCAACATTGTCTCAGATTCTATGTGGGCAGCGAAGGAGTTTGATATAGATTTTATCAGATTAATTGGTAAGCTGGCATTTTGTTGCACTCTTAGTCATATTTGGAAGGAGAGAAACTTTTGGAAGTTTAGGAACAAGATTAGAACCTTGCCTCTCATTGTTAAGAGACCTTTAGCTGGATGTTTGAGATTGTCGCTGAAATTGACTTGTTTATCGTCCCACACATTATATAGTTTTGGGCTGGAACTGATCATTAGGGAAGAATGATGCGGAGAAGTTGTGTATTGAAAGTGAGCAACTAAAGTTATCCTATGGAAGATTAAGCATCAAAAGTTGCTCATTGAAATACATCTAGATAGGCTTGTCCGGGGAGCATAAGCATGCCTATTTCTTGATAAAAATTTTATGACCTTTAACTCAACAATTTAAGGATTTTTTTTTTAGTTGTTTCGATTGGAAGAGTAATGTAGCAATTCCGACCACATATGGCAAACTTAATCAAATTCAATCATTTCTTCCCACGTATTGGCATTTTCCTCTTCTATTTTTATCTATTTGACATTTCAATTTCTTTCAATAATTAAATTTTATTTGTTTGATTTGTCAAAAATTTGTTTTTCCATTTTGTTGATTCTTTTTGTGTTTGAAACTTGAAATGTAATAACTAGAGGCTTTTGAAGCCAACATGTCTATAAATTTCCCAAAAAAAATTTAAAAAAAAGAGCTTTTCCAAAAGAAAAAAATGTAAAATTTATGGAATTGATGTGATATTATTACTCTTAAAAGAATCACGGAGTTTTTACTTAATAACAACTTTAAAAAGTTCATGTACTTTTGAACTGAGGTTTTCATGAAGGACTAAAGATTAGGAGCCATGCATGGCCAGATACATTGGTGGATTAGTCTATATGCCAAACCAGACCAATCCAATCCCGAGTTTAAGGATATATATGTATATATATATACACACACACCAGTAAAAACACACATGCAAATGCACACGTGGTGAAACATTGGTATTTAGTGTGTGTTTGTGTGGATCAAAGAAATTATGGAAATATTTCCAACCTTATGTTTGTATAAAGTTTACTCGCACTAAGAAAATTATGTTCGCTCATAGCACGATCCAACATAGTAAAATTGTCTTGCAAAAGTACTTTTCTCTAGAAAATTTTATTTTTTGAATGAATTTTTGGCTAGAAAATTATTACATGAGAATAACCATATCTTCCTCTCAAAGGTCAAAGAAACAATAAGGCAGTGTCTGGTAGCCAAGAGAAGAAAAGCAAAGAAATGAAAATAAAAAGGATCTAGAAAAAGATAAGAAAATAAATGAAATGGTAAAAAAAAAAAAAAAAAAAAACTACGTCTGTTTGGCTACCAATAGAAGAAAAGAAAAGAAATTTTTTTTTTTCTTGTGTTTTAGGCAAGATTTTTTTGGCATCATAAGAATACTTCACCATTCAAGTGAATTTTGAAATTCAAAAAAGAATCTTCTCCTGGTTCAGAATATTCTAAACAGAATGAAAATTTTAAACCAAGAAAAAGTACAAAAAAATAGTACAATTTTTGTACTTTTTCTTTTCTTTCCTTCTCTTGGCTACCAAACACAACCTAAAGCAGCAACTGAAACTGAAGAAGCCAAAAATTAAGATTGGAAACTTGATGTTCTTTTAGTTCTTCAACAAATGAATCAATTTCTTATTTTCTCAAAATTCTCTCCAAATACACCTAGTGATTTCATAAAAGGGTATCACATTCCTCATTCATTAAGATAACAATCAGATGAAGGGAAACAGAAACAACAACGGTAACAGTACATAGTTTGAGAATACATGCAAGATTACGCCTTCTGCAATATCGGGTAAATCTTTAGCTTTGAGCAATGTTAAGCATATCGATATCTCATTTGAAATACAAGTCTCTTTGATGTCTAAATGGTTTGTTGATTGTGTACGCACCAAGCGCATTTTAGGCTTATAAGTTATACCTTCTCCTCACTCTTCCCTTCCTGTAACGCGAATCTCTTAAAAAAAAATCGTTGGAACGATTCTGCTTTCCTTCTTCCCAACGTTGTCTTCTATGAAGCATCTACATCCCACATCAACCAATTGAGCTAGAGACCCTCCCTTCCTATTAGGACAATTGGAAAATTTTGAGCATAATGTCTCAGCTCAGGGATCCACTGGGTATGAAAAAAATATATTAGACTCACATGGCCAAAGGATATCACTTAGTATAGAATGGAAAAGGGGAATTACCATCTTGGAGATATTCTTGTAGCTAACTCTGCTGATAAGAGAGAATGACAATAGAAACGCATCAACACTTCTATAACTTAAGAGATTTTAGTCTGTTGTAATCTTCTTGCCGTGCAATACATCCAAAACTATTAATTGGCCGTCCAATTTCCTTTACATGACTATTTCAGCCCTCGAAATTTGGCAAATAGAGAAATGGATATTTAACAGTATAGATTGCGGCTTTGATTCCCTACACTTAAAGACCAACGGAGGGCTTAAGTCTTGCATAATCTCGATCATAGGATTATTTCAATTTAATCCATAATAATAACAGCAGAGGGAAACACCACAATTAAAGTCAACTTCACCAAGAATTTAATATCACCATCACCTAGAATCATTCTGATGGAAACCCTACAATTTTAAATTCAATTTCACCAAGAATTAAATATTACCATCACCTAGAATTTGCATAAAATAAAAATTTTCGTTACTTCTTCCACATTTTACCTGCTGCTACAGGGTATGATATTGTATTATTTCTGCAATACAATACATGATAATCTATTTCAAAGAGTTAAAAGGGACCATGTTGAGTCTCCCTCATTAATCAATAATTCTAAATTCTAAAAAATTAATCTTAAAAAAAATAATGAATTACCAAGTTCTTCAGGTTTGGGGATAAACAAAGAAAAAAAAAAATATCTGTGACAGTAAAAATGCAAATGATACGTTATGATAATTACTTCAAGGCTGATGACTGTGACCCAAAATCTGAGTAATGCAAAATCATTTGAATGTATGTTGATGGCTAGAAAGGATGGCACATAATATGATTCCTACAAATTGTATAGATATAATATGATTCCAACAAATTACATATTTATCCACAATAATATAATTTTCTATGTACTAAAGGAACTTCTACCCGAATCAATCCAAAGCATTAGCACATATTAATTTAAGAAATGAAGAAATCATATACAATGAAATCAAAAAGACAGATCCAAGTCATAAGAGAAGGCAAAGACAATACAAGAGTTGGGATGAACAATAACAATGGAGTCAAAGGGCGAGAAGAATGGGTGGTGTTGGTTGTGGTGGAGTAGGCCATGGGTGCTGTATGTTGTTGGTTGGTTTGCTGTGATGATACCTTCTGTTTGATTACTAACTCAATTAACAACATAAAATTTTGGAAACTAAAAATAAGGCAAGAAAGAGAAAAACGGATCCTGCCGAAACTTACCATGAGTAGGGAAATAGAAAGAGGTTACCAGGGATTCATAGATTTCGGTAAGGACTTGTGGCCGTAAGATCGATTGCATCTATCAAGTCAATCAGAGGTCCTTGTCTGCCTCGTCCATAGTGTCCTTCAGCATTGGCAAAAGCGATGCATGTGGCTTTGTTGTGGTATTGGAGGTGGATCAAGCTCAGAGCAGCAATTGAGAGTCCAAGAGTTCTCTCCATCACAAAGAGACTTTTGTTTGAATAATAAGACCTTAAGTATGTGATCTTGAATGATTTCGAGTTCAGTAAAGAGGAAGAATGTGGAGTGTACTGATCTCCTCCAACACGTAATAGGAATCCAAAAATACATAATATGTGAGTTGGTGGTTATGTATTTCCAACCAAATTGTACGAGACTGAGGGAATTTTAGGAAAGAATTTATTATTGTTAGGAGTGTGAGCCATAAGGGAGAGGAAGAGTTTTAGTAGAAAAAGGTTAATGGGAGGGAAAGACAGGATCATAAAAGGTTATTTTATAGGGTAATTTACAGCGTCACCCCCTGGAGAATGCCACAATTATAAGAACACCCCATTTGTTTCACCAAATTAGACTTAAACCCCTACCATCAGTCACTGTTAAGGAATATACCTTTTATGCTAATGTTAGCAACTATATTTTATTTTATATACAAAAATACCGTTAATTAAATATGAAGTACCTAAAATACCCTTGTAATAAGTTGTTATTTATTTCACCTAAATTGATAAATTTGGATCACCGGCCATCTTTCAAAGCAATGGTGGCGGCATCGGTGACCGACGACGACCCGCAGGACCTCGCGGCGACCAGCAGAACCTAACAGAAAAATAATGGGAAAAAAATTTATCTTCCTCTCTTTCTCGCTCGCGCCCGCCTTCGTGTTCAATGACACATTCTTCGGTAGCTCACAGATCTGAGAGGGCCTGCAAACGGTGAAACCTGATCGTTCCCCCTGCTCTTCACAGATTCCAATAGCAGGTTTGTTCTCAGCAATTTTGTTATAAGATACTCCATTATGGACAGAGTCAATGGTATATACTCGGTCACTCATGTCATCTCCAACATCTGATGCATTATCAAGCTTTCTCAAATTAGAATACTCCTGTGTGTGAAAAATAATTCATCATTTTGAAGATGGGAGCAGTCTTTCGACTTTCCAACCTGCAATCTTGAGCCGTTTCTTTAACCGTACCATACAATGAACCCAAGCTGTCAACAAGAGCTTCTTCCATTGGAAGACTTATTGTATAAGTGAGATCAGGCCATCGAAGCTCTTAACTGTGAGGTACAGGCATACAAACATAGGGTGTTGAGTCTTGGGCTCACTGAGGCAGAGGTGGAGGGCCAAAAGAGTCCTCACAGTCGTAACCCCAACCTGGTTGACAATGTTGAATCCCAATTTGAATTTCCCTCGTATGACTACCCTCCTATAAGATGCAATATGAATGAAACCCAGTGTCACCCGGAAGTTGAGGATGATGTTGATCTCGAAAAATATGCCTTTGGTGAAACTCCTCGACCTTTTGATAGCCCTTTCACCCAGGAACATTTGGAGAATTTGAAAAACAGAATCTATCAAATGGAAAGAAATCCAAGCAGCAATCATTTGGATAGGGAATTTTCTGGCTCAAGGAACATTTATGAGAAGGGGGTGATTGGTCAAAAAAGGGTATAACGGTCATTTTAACTCTTGACTCAACAATGACTGGCGGCAGGGAGTCTGAGTCTAATTTGGTGAAATAGAAGGGGTGTTCTTATAATCGTGGCATTCTCCAGGGGGTGACATTGTAAATTAACCCTATTTTATATATTAAAAATAAAAGTATTGTTAGTTTTATAAAGAAGGTTTACCACCAATTTCAGCTTAAAAAGAGAAATGGGAGGGAAAGGAGGAAGAAAGTGTGAATGAAAAAA